>NW_006921602.1:1667204-1679542 GCF_000298275.1 Orycteropus afer afer | reverse complement strand
CACATCCCAAAGGCAGCTACTCAGCTGCTTGTGGTAGATCCCACCATGGAGTTGATTGCCAGTCTCATCATGGGGAATAACTACCACCAGCTGCCCAGCTAGTCAACCAGGCCCAGCCAAGCTGACATACAAATTTAACTACCACACATGGTCCCCCCAAATAATACCTACCCTTACTTTGTACAACTGCCTGGGTGATACAAATGGTTTGTTCTCAGCTACTAACCTAAAGATTGGCAGCTCAAACCTACCCAGCAGCACTGTGGAAGAAAGATCTGGCTGTGTCCATAAAGATTAAACTCACTGCCACCAAGTTGATTCTGACTCAAAGCAACCCCCTTTGGGTTTCCAAGGTGGTAAGTCTTTAGGGAAGTAGAATGCCTAGTCTTCCTTCCTCAGAGTAGCCAGTGGGTCCGAACCATCAAACTTCTGGTTAGTAGTCAAATGCCTTAGGCATTGTACCACCAGAGCTCCTTCCATAAAGATTAGAGCCAAGAAAACTCTATGGAGCAGCCCTACTCTGTATACATGAGGTCTCCGAGTCAGAATTGACTCCATGGCAATGGGCTTTGTTTTGTTTTTATTTTGTACAATCTACTCTGGTATGTGTTTTTTTCTCGGGGGGGGGGGTTGGTTTAAGGCTCATTTTGACCCACTAAATTTAAATTCTGACCCACTAGTGGGCCGATAAAGGAGCTCTGGTGGCTCACTGCCTAAGATATTTGACTGCTAACCAGAAGGTTGGCGTTTCAAACCCTTCAGCCACTCCGCATAAAGAAGACTGGGAAATCTACTTCTGTAAAGATTTACCACCTCGGAAACCCAAAGGAGGTTGCTATGAGCCACAATCGACTTAAAGTCAGTGAGTTGGGTTTTTTGGAGGTCCAATAAGAAAGGTTAAGCCATCAGCTGTTAACCAAAAGGTTAGCAGTTCAAACCACCAGTGGGTCTGCAGGAGAAAAAACCTGGTGATCTGTTCCTGTAAAGCTTACAGCCTAGGAAAGCCTACGGAGCAGTTCTACTCTGTCCTATAAGATCACTCTGAGGAATCATCGCAACGGTACACAACAACAAGAGTGGGCCAATATCTGTAGCTTGAATACAATTTCTCTACTTGACTTTATACTTACTTCTTCCTCCTACTTCTTAGGTCAGGAAGACAGAAGAAGGGAAGGGAGAAAGGAGGGGTATATTCCTCCTCAGTGCCGCTCACTTGGCACTCACAAGAGAAAGAAAACCCTTAGGCTGGCAAAGCAAGCTTAGCAGATAACTGGGTTGCAGAAGAAGGCTTCCCAGAGATCTCTAGGGTGGAAGTTGAATGTAGAGCTGCCCCACTTTGGAGTGGCCTCCTTGATGCTGGGTAGTGACCCAGCTGTCAGGCCTTCTACCCAGGTAGGTCTGATCCTCTCTCATCTGTCTCTTGGGACTTCACCAACCACCTTCTCTGCACTGAGGACCCCTGCCTGGGCAATAGTTCTTATTCAAAATTATGGTGTTTTTTTTTTTTTTTCTGGATGAGGATCTTGGCCACCAAAATGCTGCTTCAACTTCAGAACATTTTTAGCTAATGGCTACTGTTCTATCCTTCCAGGTGGCCTACAAAAATCAAAACCAAACTCACTGCCATCAAGTCAGTTCCAACTCATAGAGACCCTCACTGGGTTTCCAAGGCTGTAAATCTTTACAGAAACAGACTGCTTCATCTTTCTTCCATGGAGCCGCTGGTGGATTTGAACCACTGACCTTTTGGTTAGCAGTCAAATGCCTTCACCACTATATCACTAGAGTTCCTTAGGTGGTCTACAGAGGGGAATTTATATTCTTATTTCATATATAAATATAAACATATAATAATATAGATATAGTAATGTATATATGTAATTTGTATTAACCATCATATAGTTATAATAACCATAAATATTATTAACAATAGGTCAATATATATGATTAAGACAAATGACTTCCTAACACACAATAAACACTGTTTACTCACTATTTTCTTTGCACTCTTAAACAAAAGTATTATTGTTAGATGCCATCAAGTCAATTCCAATTCATGCTGACTGCAAAAAAGGACATGAAGGTCCCATCTTCTGGCCTCCTCCAATCTCACCAGGGGAAAACAGAGTCACCATCAGCAGCCCAAGGCTTATTCCTCTGAGGCCAGACATGCCTTTTACAACCTCCAGCCTTTTACCAATTCTGACACCAACCGTCCCTCCCATGGCACTCACTATTTCTCTGCTAGGTTCGAGAATTTGTTGCAATGGCCACACAAAACTCACAGACAATACTCACGATTATGGGGTTTATTAGGAAAGTAACAGGCTACAATTCAGGTCCAGGAATGTGCTCAGGATACAGTTCTTGGATCAGGACAGTCTCCCCTCTGGTATGCCCACTGGCACACCTCTCTGGCCCTTGATCTCTCAGCCTGGGCTCTGCCCTGCTTGGGCAATTGTTACAAAGCTCTTTTAGCTCTGCCAATTGGTACACCTAGGTGCACCCCACTCCATCAGCAAGCCTCCTGCCCAAGGACATTTAGCTTTCTCGCTCTGTGGGCCAGGGAAGCCTGTCTCCTGCCTCTTGGTTGCACTGAGACCATCTCTCTGACAAGTGTCACTCTCTGCCGGGGCATCTCTCTCTGCCACGTGTCTCTCCCAAGACGGTCCAGTGCAGGGATCTTGGGTCCAAGGATGTACTCTACTTCACCTCCAGCTCTTCTTTCTTGATGGCAACAAGATCCCCCTCTCTATTTTTAGGAAGGCTCATTTTAAGCCTGGCAGAGTTGACAAAACTAACCAATCCCAACATCAGAATGCTACACACCTTATTTGCATGGTCCCACCCAGTAATCAGGTGGGAGTTACAAAGACTATGGCTAGAAAAGCTATACCGAATAATTCACTGCACCACACTTACCCCATGTGTATAGATTAGAACTGCTCCAAAGATTTACAGCCTTGGTTTTCAAGGCTGTGACCTTTCAGAAGCACATCACCAGGCCTGTCTTCCCAGGTGCCTCTGGGTGGATTTGAACCACTAACCTTTTGGCTTGTAGTTGTGCCACCCAGGAACTCCTAAACAAAAGTAGTGAGCTCAAAAAGGGTGAGGGATACGTGAAGGCGACACCACTAGTGCATGGGGTCTTACCTTGAGCACTGTTCATCTGTCCTCTCCTTCCTCCCCTTTCTTTCCTGAGAAGGCACTGCCCCGTGGACTATGACTTGGAAGCTGATAATAAAACTCATGGTGTCCTCTCTCCTGTTCAGGTTTGGAAAATTGCTCCTGCTCCTCCCGTCTTTGAGATTTATCACTTCTGAACGCATTGAACTCCTCTTTTTCCGTAAAACCATAGGGAATACTCCAATGGAGAAGCTCCTTTGTGACATGTTCAAAAACTAATGGGGTGGAACAAAAACTTTGGGAAAGTTTGTCTCTATCTAATAAAGCTAAACATTTGCCTGCTCTTTGACCCAGCAATACCACTTATACATGTACCCAGCAGAAATATGCACCAGAAGACATTATAAGAATGTTCATAGCAGCTTTATTCATAATGAAAAAAAAAAAAACTGTACATCAACAGTAGAATGGGTTAATAAATTGTAGAAATAATGGAATACTGTTATTGTTGGGCACTGTCAAGTTGATTCTGACTCCTAGTGACCCCATGTGACAGTATGACAGAGTAGACCTGCCCCTTAGGTTTCTAGGTTGTAATCTTTAAAGGAGCAGACTGCCACTTTCAGTAAGCAAAGTCGTGTATCTCAGATTGTCATGAGCCTTCCTCCAGTCCTGATGCCACGTTCTTCATAGTGTCCAGCTTCTCAGATTATGTGCTTAGCATACAGATTGAATAGGTATGGTGAAAGGATACAACCCTGACACACTCTCTTCCTGATTTTAAACCATGCAGTATTCCCTTGTTATGTTCTAACAACAGCCTCCTGGTCTATGTACAGGTTCCTCGTGAGTAGAAATGAAGTGTTCTGGAATTCCCATTCTGCTCAATGTTATCCACAACTTGTTATGACCCACACAATTGAACGCCTTGGCATAGTCAATAAAACACAAGTAAACATCTTTCTGGTATTCTTTGCTTTGAGCCAAGATTCATCTGACATCAGCTATGATATCCCTCGCTCCACGTCCCCTTCTGAATCCAGCTTGCATTTCTGGAAGTTCCCTGTCAATATATTGCTGCAACCATTTACGAGTTATCTTCAGTAACATTTTACTTGCATGTGATATCAATGACATTGTTGCACAAATTCCACACTCTGTGGCATCACCTCTCTTTGGAATGGGTACAACTATGGATCTCTTCCAGTCAGTTGGCCAGGTAGCTGTCTTCCAAATCTCTTGGCATAGATGAGTGAATGCCTCCAGTGTGGCATCTGTTTGTGGAAACATCTCAGTGGATATTCTGTCAATTCCTGGAGTCTTGTTTTTCATCAGTTCCTTCAGTGAAGCTTTGACATCTTCCTTCAATACCAATGGTTCTTGATCATATGCCACCTCCTGAAATGGATGAACATTGACCAATTCTTTTTGGTATAGTGACTCTGTGTATTCCATCCATCTTCTTTTAATGTTTCCTGCATCATTCAATATATTGCCCATGGAATCTTTCAATATTGCAACTCGAGGCTTAAATTTTTTTCTTTAGTTCTTTCAGTTTGAGAAATGCCAAGCGTGTTCTTCCCTTTTGGTTTTCTAACTACAGGTCTTTGGACATTTCATTATAATAATTGATTTTGTCTTCTCAAACTGCTCTTTGAAATCTTCTGTCCAGCTCTTTTCTTGTTGTTTCTTCCCTTTAACTACTCTCTGTTCAAAAGCAAGTTTTAGAGTGTTTTCTGACATCCATTTTTGTCTTTTCTTCTTTTCCTGTCTTTTTAGTGACCTTTTGCTTTCTTCATGGATGATGTTCTTGATGTCCTCCCACAATTCCTCTGGTTTTCAGTCAATGATGTTCAATGCATCAAATCTATTCTTTAGATGGTCTCTAAATTCAGGAGGAATATAATCAAGCTTATATTTTGGCTCTCATGGACTTCTTTTAATTGTCTTCAGCTTCAACTTGAACTTGCACATGAGCAGTTGGTGGTCTGTTCCACAATCAGCTCCTGGCCTTGTTTTGGCTGAAGATATTGAGATTCTCCATTGCCTCTTGCCGCAGATATACTTGATCTGATTCCTGTGTACTCCACCTGGCAAAGCCCAGGTGTATAGCCACCATTTGTGTTGTTGAAAAAAAGGTATTTGCAATGAGTAAGTTATAGGTCTTAAAAATTCTATCATGCGACCTCCAACGTTATTTCTATCACCAAGCCCATATTATTATGTATTATGGTAGATCTTGATTTTAAAAAAAAGTGAGAAAACAAAAAAAGGAAAGCTAATGTTGTCCAGACTGTCCCTTTCCTTCTCTGAGCCCAGGGAGGTGAATGAGGACATTGAAGGAGGAAGCACAAGGTCAGAAGTTCTATCACAGTTTCCACACCAAGTCAGAGTCCAGGTGAACTCAAACCAAGTGGAAAATCTCCTACAGATTCAACAGCCTGGATTCACTCCAGGTGGCACCCACCATCCCACATTTTTCTATCTTTTCCTTTTCCTTTCTGGCCCCTTGCAAACATTTATGAGCACCAGCCACCTCAAGGCACACAAGGCAGCTACAGGCACTTTTTGTGAAAGGTAATCTCCACCACTTCTTAATTCCTTCTGGAGAGGCAAAGGTCAGACAAACCTAATCCTTTTCAAAGACAGACCCAGAAGACCTGGGAAAATACTTTAAAAAACATATATAGTAATAGTTCACATTTATAAAGAAATTTATATACTGGGTAGTGATGTGAGCATTTACTAAGCATTGTTATTTAATCCTCAGAATAACTCTGAGCGTGGGACCAATTATCCCCATTTATAAAAGAAAAAAAAAAAGAAGAAGAAGAAGAAGAAGCCAACTGGGGCTTAGAAGAGGACTCACACCTCGGCAGCATGACTCTTTGTAACTCAGCTGAACTTCCTCCCACTCCCTGCTCTACTCCTCAGTCTATCGCCAACAGCACCTGCCCCCCAATCAGCTGAAAAATTCTGTTGCATTTTCTGCCTTTAAAGAAGAAATGATTGATGTCAAGAAGGGAAAGATCACATGAGAAATGTGAGTCATCCAAGGGGTTCTCTGCCCTTTGGCCTGTGTTTGAATTCTCCTGGGTGACAAAGACAGAGTACCTAAATGGAAGGAGGATGGTTGGGAACTCTCTGCTCTGGAAATGACAACAGCTAAGCTGGTGCCTAGAGAAGAATGAATATGACAAATGATGCACACCTTAAGCCCTGCCCATTTAGGCCTTCAAACTACTTGAGACTCTCAATCTTTTAAAATCATCACACTTCCCTGTTATTTGGGCCACCTAATATCTATAAACAGTTGACACCGACTTATAGAGACCCCATGTGAGTAGAACTGCCCCATAGGGTCTCCTAGGCTATAATCTTTATGGAAGGAGATCATTAGGTCTTTCTCTTGCAGAGTTACCAGGTAGGTGCAAACCATCAACCTTTCAGTTAGCAGTTTGCACCACTAAAACCAACAAAACCAAACTCATTGCCATCAAGTTGATTCCGACTCATAGTGACCCCCATTTGTGTTTCCAAGGCTGTAAATCTTTACAGAAGCAGACTGCCTCATCTTTCTTCCACAGAGCAGCTAGTGGGTTTGAACCACTGACCTTTTGATTAGCAGCCACGTGCTTTAACCACTACACCACCAGAGCTCCTTACTTGCACCACCAGGGTTCCTTAGCTGTTGGTTGTTGTTATGTGCCATCAAGTCATCTCTGACTCGGAGCAACCTTAGGTACAACAGAACGAAACACTGCCCAGAAACACTGCCCAGTCCTGTGCCAGCCTCATGATCCCTACTATACCTGAGCCCATCACAGCAGCCACTGTGTCAATCCATCTTGTTGAGGACCTTCCCCTTTTTCGTTGACCCTCCACTTTACCAGGCATGACATCCTTCTCCAGAGAATGGTCCTTTCTAACAACATGATCAAAGTGGATGAGATGAAGTCTGGCCATTCTCACTTCCAAGAAGCATTCCAGCTACACTTGCAAGACAGATTTGTTAGTTCTTTTAGCAGTCCATGGTATTTTCAGCATTCTTTGCCAACACAACCCAAAAGTGTCAACTCTTCTTTGGTCTTCCTTATTCATTGTCCAGCTCTCACATGCATATGAGGCAATTGAAAATACCATGGCTCGGGTTAAGCGCATCTTAGTCATCAAGGAGATATCTTTGCTCTTCAGCACTTAAAGGAGGTCTTTTGCAACAGATTTGCCCAACGCAATACATCAGGTTCCTTATAATGCCATTATATTTTTCAATTCCCCATCAAAAGCTTTTATTCATAAGATTTAAAGGCCTAAAGAAAGCCTAAGCAAAGTCATCTTAGCAAGAAACATGGTTGAAATATGACCATATAGGCCCTGCACATTAATCTTACAGCCTGGATTTGAAAACATGAAAAGACTGTGAAGGTAGTCTGCTGAAGTCCACAGACTAGTGTCTAGATGTAGAAGCAATTCTGCCATGGGGAAGAGACTGTTTGGACTTTCCAGGAGGAAGCCTTAGAGAATTAACTCCGGGCCATTGAGTCAATTCCAACTCATAGTGACCCTCTAGTTGGACTGCCCTATAGGGTTTCCAAGGAGCTCTGGTAGCATAGTGCCTAAGGCACTTGACTGATAACCAGAAGGCTGGCGGTTCAAACTTACCAGCCACTCCTCAGAAGGAAGACGGGGCAATCTACTTCCGTAGTGATATTGCTAGGAAACCCAAGGAGGGGTCGCTATGAGTCGGTCGAGGGCACATAACAACAACAACAACAACAACAATAACATAGGGTTTCCAAGGCTGTAAATATTTACAGAAACAGACTGCCTCATCTTTCTCCTCTTGAACAGCTGGTGGGTTGGAACCACTGACCTTTCAAGGTTAGCAGCTGAGTGCTTAATCACTGCACCACCAGGGCTCCTTCTTGGAGAGAGGTGATATATAAGCTGGATTGTCTGTTGTCAACCTGGTATAACATGACTCCTTTCTAGGGTCTTGTCTTCATTACAGAGAAGTCAGGAACTACATTTCCCAGAATCTCCTATAATTCTGGGTTCCAGTTTGCTAATGAGAGGCACTCACAGATTTGGAAAGTAAGAGCAGAAGCCATAATTCTCTGGAAGCAGTTGCAGTCAGATGTGTGGGAAGATGGGAGATTTCACAACAGCTTCCTGCCAGCTCTTGATCAGAACTGCAGTAGCTTCCGTGTAAGCTTTTGAGCACTTTGGAACTTTGGGCTGAG
Source organism: Orycteropus afer afer (assembly GCF_000298275.1). Taxonomy (NCBI): domain Eukaryota; kingdom Metazoa; phylum Chordata; class Mammalia; order Tubulidentata; family Orycteropodidae; genus Orycteropus; species Orycteropus afer. The sequence goes on along the minus strand of NW_006921602.1, from coordinate 1,671,173 downwards.
ACCTGTGTAGTCTTTCTTGACTTTCTTGGGAACTTGTCTGTTTGCTTCCCCAGCTCTTCCAATGTTTATGTGAGCTCCTAATTCCTCACCAGTGACATACTGGACAACTTCTGTTTTCCTGACTAATTTAGCATAGCTTTCAGTTTATCCTGGATTTATTTAACCTTTTGTTGTAAATTGGCCCCACTGAAATTCTCAGGGGTAATGGCTTTCTTTCAATGCATTTAGAGCCCTTGTTAGTTGAGGAGCTAAAAAGCTCTTTTGTACCCTCAATGCTAGAAATGTCTTTGGATATGAGGCACCCTTTGGGCCTATCTGGGCTTTACTTTTTCAACTGGAGCTTCAGTTTTTAAAGATTAGTGATAGACCTGCCTTACCCCACCCCTAGGGAGCATTTAGGGAGCTCTGGTAGCGTAGTGCCTAAGGCACTTGACTGCTAACCAGAAGGCTGGTGGTTCAAATCCGCCAGCCACTCCTTGGAAGGAAGATGGGGCACTCTAGTTCCATAGTGATACCGCCTCGGAAACCGAAGGAGGGGTCGCTATGAGTCAGGGCTGACTTGACGACACATAACAACAACAACAACAGGGAGCATGAAAAGATTAAAAAATCATAAAAGGTATTATTCACGTTAATAAATATAACCTAATAGTGGAATTCAGATATTGTAAATGAAGGAACAAATCTGTTTTGGAAGAAGTACATCCAGGATGTCCCTTAGAAGTCCCTTGGGCTCCCTATTAGATCTTGCTACTATACTGCCTCAGAACCCCAAGGAGGGGTTGCTATGAGTTGGGTCTGACTCTATGGTACATAACAACAACAACAACAACTTCTTCAAATGGTCCTTTTAGGTAAGAACCCTGATCTCTGACTCCTAGCTCCCCTTCCAGTCACTCTATTCCCCAGCTCCCTCATAGCGACCCCTCCTTAGGTTTCTGAGGCAGCATCTCTACAGAAGGAGATTGCCCAGTCTTCCTTCCTAGGAGTGGCTAGTGGGTTTGAACTGCCAGCCTTCTGTTTAGCAGTCAAATGCCTTAGGCACTACACCACCAGAGCGCCTCCCTCAACAATAGTGTAAGGATAATTCTTATAATAAATCTGCTATCCCACAAGCTCAAAGTGATTCAGGTTCCCTTGACTGAATCTTGACACAATAATCTTTTTGTTTTTGTTGCTTACCCTTATATTTTTAAATGTAATGATAGGTGTGTGTGTGACTGTTCTCTCTTTCCTATGCTAGCATACTATACTAGTATATGGTAATTTTCTCACCCTAAGCAGCACAAACCGTTTTCAGTGGACTACTAACTCAGTTAGTGGTTCAAACCCACCCAATGGCATCTCAGGAGAAAGGCCTGGAAATCTGCTTCTGTAAAGATTAACCAAAACCAAACCCAACCCATTACCCTAGAGTTGAAAGCAGTTTATAGTGATCCTGTAGAACAAAGTAGAATTGCCCCTATGCAGCTGCCAAGGCTGTAAATCTTTAAGCAAGCAAAGTGCCACATCTTTCTCTAGCAGTTAGCAGCCAAGCCCTTAAGCACTGCGACTAGGGGTCCTTCCATAAAGATTACAGCCAACAAAACCCTATGGAGCAGTTCTGCCCTGTAACACATGGGGTCATGAACACGAACAGAATTCACTCAACAGCTATGGGTTTTGTTTTGTTGCTTTTTTTTTTTTGGTAAGCATTTGATTGAGATATAATTCACGTAACATACAATTCACCCATCTAAGTGTACAACTAAATGGTTTTTAGTATATTCACAATTGTGCAACCATCGCCACTAAACTTCAGAACATTTAGAACAAAGACACCGGTATACTCCTTAGTTATCACCCTCTCTCAAACTCTCCACCTCACCCACCCTCCAGCTAGGCCGGGGGCGAGTTGAAAACCGGACTTGCAGCCCCCTATGCCGCTCTTCCCATAGATCCCAAACGCGCGTCACGCCCATGGGCTGCGCTGCGCCCATTCGGGTTGTGAACACTCGGGGGAGCTAGAATGCGGACAAGCGACTGCTGGTTACTTTCCCTAATTCTCGCTAAGTGTGCCCCAGTTGCAGTTCCAGTTGTCAACACGCGGGGAAACCAGGGCCGGCGAGGCGCTGCTGTTCTCTACTACAGTAAATCCTTTAGGGGTGCGTACAAGTGATTTGTCCCCACGAAGGGCACGACAGTAATTAAGCCCAGGAGCGGGAGGAGGGAGACTCTAGGATGATACAGGCTGTGGTCTAACCTGGCTGGAATTGAGTATCTGAGGAGATAGGCCAACATTGGCTTTCCACCTCCAAGCCTCTCCCACCTGCATCATCAAGGCCGGGCTTTCTGCTCGCTGTTTTCTGAGGTTTTTCCTCAAATCGCCAGTAAAGGCCCTTGAATGCCAGACTAAGAACTTGGACCAGGGAGTGAGGGTGGTTGTTATGTGCCTTCGAGTGGGAACCGACGCACAGCGACCCCTCCTTGGGTTTCCTAGGCAGTATCACTACGGAAGTAGATTGCCGCATCTTCCTTCCGAGGAGTGAGGGAGGGAGAGGCAAATTGGGGCTGGAAGTCAATGTGGGGTTAACTGCTTAATATCCACACCACTTCCTAAGCCTTTCGTTCACTATCACCCAGAGCAGCCCCCCCCCCCCAAAAAAAAACCTCACTGCCATGGAGCCCATTCCACTCATAGCTACCCCTCCTTGCGTTTCCAAGGCGTTATCTCTATGGAAGTAGATTGCCCAATCTTCCTTCCCAGGAGTAACTGGTTAGTTTGAACTGCCAGCCTTCTGGATAGCAGTCAAATGCCTTAGGCACTGTGCCACCAGAGTCTAGCCCCAGGCTTTTGCAAAATCTGGAAAGATAGAATAACCTCATTCACAAAGAAAGTTTGGGAGTATTGGGCTCCTGTCGGAGGAACGTGCACTAAAAACTTGCAGAAAGGAAGCGATGCTTCACCCAAATGAATTCTATAGGCCTCATTTCTGAAAGACTGTGACAGGTAAGTGGGAGGGAGTGTTGGCCTAGAGAAAGGATAGGCTGACCAGGCATTCCTGGGTTGAGGAAGCTAGGGCATGTGTGGTCTGCGCCCCAGGGCAGGGCACGCACAGCCTATTCTGAAAGTCCAGCCCTGAGGCAGCACAGTCCAACAGACAGGTGGGGACTGGGTCCTCAGCTTCTACAGAGAGGAAGCACCACTGCCTAGGACTCTGCCAGCCCATCTAGTGTGGCTCAGGAGGGCTTAGCAAGCCCTGCCTCAGGGACAGCTGTGTGTGTGTGTTTGTGTGTACAAGCACGTGCGTGTGCTGGGGAGCAATGCTGGGGGAAGTGCAGACAAGAGAAAAGACAGGGGCGTGAAGAGCTCAGAGGCTAGAGTTGGGAAAGACCTCCATTGTTTCCTCATCTGCGAAGTGGAGATAATAATAGTACATAGCCCAGAGGCTGTTGTGGGAATTTAATGAGTTTGTGTTCCAGAAAATGCTCTGTACTGCCCAGGCAGGAAACCGCCATAGAGGCCTCCTTGATTGCCCCTGACCCAAAATGCCCTTTCCTGGAGGCTCCCAGAGCCAATGGTCCAGGCTTCAGTGCCAACCCTGGTCTGACTGGAGTAGTGGTTGGTTTGGCAGCTGTCACCACCACTACACCTCTATCCTCGTAACGACCCCTGCCAAACTGTGAACCTTCTAAGGCTAGCATGGTGGCTACTTCATCCCTATATTCATTTTGAAAGCATTGCCTGCCTGATCAAGACTTGTACAGTGATACGAAAGTTCATCTGAAAGAATATACATGTGCGGTTCCGGCAAGATGATGGACTAGGCAGGACTACACAGACGCTCTTCAACAAAGAAAAGGGAAACCAATTAACACAGACACAGAAGATAATCTAGGACCCCTGAGCCTTGAAGGGAAGGATACAAAAGTGGACTAAACCCCAACTAGCAGAATAATTTGCGTGAAAATACCAAAAAAGGAGACACA
>NW_006921602.1:1644827-1663264 GCF_000298275.1 Orycteropus afer afer | reverse complement strand
GAGAGAACAATCATGGGAGAAGGAAGGGCTGCTTATGCACAGGGAGACAGCTCAGGGGGCAGGAGAGTATGGAGAGATGGTCACTGGGAAGAGGTAACTATGGGGAGGAAGTGGGAGGGGAGCTGTTGCATTGTGGTAAACTAGTCAATGACATGAGACAAAGTATATGTGTTCATATGCTGTATGGAAAGTGAATTTGCTCTGTAAATCTTCACCCAAATCACAATAAATTAAAAAAAAAAAAAGAATATACATGCGAAAACAGATAAAAGTTATGAAAATGTGCAGTAGAGATGGGATCAGATGCCGAAGCAATTTGACAAAGGGTTTTAAGAATTTTAAAAAATGTACCTACCCCTTCTGCTTAACAGTTCCCTTTCTACGAATAGATACCACACACCCAATGTGCAAGGATGCTTGCTGCTGTGTTATTTGTAACTATAGCAAAGAACTGGAAGTACCCCAAGTATCCATGAACAGGGGATGGTGAAACGATGGTGCAGTTATACAATGTAATGCTGAGCAATTGTTAAAAAGAAATGAGTGGGTCTGTATGTGCTGAGATAGGAAGAATCTCTTCAGAGATAACAGGATGCAGAACAGGAAGTACGGTATGACTCCATTTCTTTAAAAAATATTCTTCTGCCACTATCTTCAAGCCTTCATCTGTCAAATCTCCCCTTACTTGTCCAAGGTGACAATCATGCAGATGGTTTGTGTTGGGGTCACTTTTGGATATTAAAAGTGTGGGCCAACCTAATTTAAAATCCCAAGCTCTTTGTGTCTTCAAAATACAAAGAGCACCAAATGCAGATTTATTGCCTATCCTAGCCCTATGCTGACTAAATGATGTTTAGACAGCCAGCAGCTAGCATCCATTATAGAAAAGTCAAAACCCTTGAATCTCACCTTTACTTGAATTCCAGTAACTGTTCCAATAACATAGCACCTTTGTGCTTTGTCAGTTCTGGACTGGGTCCTTTCCTTAAAACAAGTTAAGTGTAATTAATAAATCACTGCTGTTCCTTGGGGTCAGGCTGGAGTGAGATGGGATGGGAGCCAGGATGGGCAGAAACAAACCACACACATGCAGCTTCTGGAAGCTTTGTTCTTTAATGAGCCATGGAGTGATTTGTTCAAGCTGTTTTTGTGTAGCCATACAGTACACATTTTGAACGACAAAAACTGCACCTTTTACAGATGATGTCTTTCTCTCCCCGTGCGAAAAAAAAAAAAAAAAATTACAAAGTGCCTGTTGATTGCATCAGGAATGTAATCAGTTTTGTGGGTGAGATAAATCATTCTTCTCATAGAATTTTACTATTAAACAGTAAAATGATATCATTTTTCAAAGGATACGTCCTTTTACAATACATACTCTTTTAAAATTTACACTCAGCATACTTATAAATTACTTTAAGTCCATTAAAATAATATAATACTAATCTGTAGTTCACACCCTTTCCACAGTAAATACAATTACTTGGTTTAAAGGGTGCAACGTTTGTATGACCTAAGAGGACTGATAAATATGCGTTAAGTATGGATGGATAGCAAGGTGATGAGACCCATTGGTGGGCTTTTTTCAGAACAGTTTCAGCCAAGAGACCAACAAGACCTAAACAGATCCACCTCCACAATCATCATTTTGCTGTTATTCTTTAATACCCTAAAACGGGGTGTGGTTCCAGAGAAAAATGGTTAAAAGTATTCCGGGGGAATAAAAAGAGAACTTCACAAATATCATGGAATTTTACTTCCAAGTCTAGGATAGTGTTGGGAAGTAGTGACGGGATGTTGTCACAAAATTATGGACAGACATACACATTTGTCGACAAAGAATGACCTAACCTTATGTCCAACTCCCCAGGAGAGAAGAGGGAGGGGAGGAAGTCTGGACCATGTTTCTTTTTAAAATTAACTTTGAACATATCCTGAGAATACTTTCTTTCTTCTAGTTCACCAAAGTGCTTGTGAAAGGAACACATTCATTTGTTACAGTGAAAACACTGCCCACAGGCAGTGCTGCGGGGCTGCAGAACCTCGCTGGACTTTCTCCTTTCAGCATACTCTCCTTCTGTGACCCCATCTCTGACAGTGAAAATTCTTATCGTGATGGAACACAGGATGGAAGTCTTCAGGAACCTCCCAGCAGGGCAGGAGCTCTAGTACTCTATTCCCTGACCTCAGACTCCTCTGTCCTGGCAAGGCTTACAACGGGAAGGGTCTATCTCCCTCTGTTTTCAGAAGCTCAGTGTGGCAGAATAATTAAAATGGCAGGAAGTACAAAGTACTTTACAAACTAAGTCTGTCACTTCCTGAATCCTGCCTATATTTGCTGGTAAAGTACTAATTCATTGCACTTTGTGATACAGAATATAACCCTAAAATCACACTTCTCTGCTGCCATTACATTGTCCGCAATGCCTGCACAATTAAGAGAGTAAGTCAGGTTCATTAGGCAGAATAGAAAATCCAAGCTGTGATTAGGGTTGGGAATGTGTAACGTGACTAAAATGCTCTGCATTTTGGAGTATGGGCTCCAAATGTGGAGCTGCCATATAGTTGCCATGCAGGGATTTGGGGCCTACAGGATCAAAGAAACAAACCAGCAAAGGAAAAGCAACAGGAAGACACATCTTTGACGCCTATTAAGGTTACATATTATGACTGTAATGCAGCATCACTTTGTGGTGATGTAACATTAACCGTGGAGAGGACCAGTTAAGAAGAGTTGAAAAAAGACACAGCACTCTGTCCTGACAATTTTTAAGGGTTATGGCTTCTTATCTTTATCCGGCTAACAATGCCCGTGACTGAGAACCACTGCTTCTCCTTTTCCCTCAGGAGGCTTCCATGCTTGCTCTCCACTCTTACAAACGCATGGATATCTCCTTCATGCTGCTTCCCCGCCAGCCCCATCACGGCAGCTTCTTAAATGACTAGAAATTCACAAATCTAGCAACTGAAGAACGAAGATTTTTTATTTAATTGTTTCCAAATTCAGGTTTCGGGTCCCTGAGAAAAATTATGAAGTCTCTTCACCTACTTCCTATAAAGTGACCGATACGAGTAGTTTTTTGTTTTTTAAACTGCCAAAAACTCCTCTTGCCAAAAAAAAAAAACAAAAACCACCAAAGATTTTGCGGGGAGAACATATGTCAAAATGTGTTCCCCAGGCCATTCCTCTGGGCCAAAGGAAATTACTCAACAACGGTCATCTCTTTTTCTGCACGTATGTAACAGACCATCTGGAGCAGGTGGAGAGGAGCAGTGGAGCGCAGCAGAGCGTGACTCTGCGAGAACACTGTACAGAAGGCCCCGAAGCCTGGCACTGGGTCCGGAGGCACCAGCAATCCCACTCTGACACACCCAAGAGAAAATTCAGACTTTTAAAAGCTTAACATTCATTATTCCTCAGGATAGTATCAACAAGGTGGCACATGTTTGTGGGATATAAAGGCTAATAGTGACTCAGTAACCATTCTCATTCTGAAGATTTTTAAATGCTTCCTTTCCCCGGTTCAATTCTGAACCAAGCCTAGGGAGAGGTAAGACTCCTGCTACCGTAGCTGCCACTCCAAGTCGGACCTCTGGGGCTGGACAGTAACTACTGAGGCAGTGGCGTGAGGTTCAGTGTTGTGTAACAGGTGAGACTCTGCCTTAATGAAAGACTTAACATTTCCATAACTTCAAGTCAATGAAGTATGAAAAGAAAGAATAACCAAAAGTCAGGTTATAGATAGTAAAGGCTCTTTTTCAGAACAGTGCATGTAGTAGTTAGACAAGATGCATTTAGTAACTTTAAAAATAAACATTTTCACATACTTATCTTAAGAAAGAGTATCATGTTTTTATACATTATTTTTCATATATTATAAATAGCAAAAACAGATTTCTAAATCCCACCAATTCTAAGAAGCTTAAAATGCTATTATAACATGGGTGTGTAGCGACACCAAGTGGTGAAAATGATGGTTACTTTTCCCTCACACAGGCATGAGTGGAGCTCACTCTCCTGTCCAATGGCCCTAATCTGTGGGAAGAAATTCCACGGGAAGGAGGAAAGCATAAGGTTAAAAAGAAATATGCATACTACATATATATATATATATATATACATATATATATATATATTACAGTAAACTTCAGTAACCAGGATATTAACAAAAATAGCTTCAAGTAGTCCTTGATTTTTTTTTCTTTTCATCTATTTAATACTGATGGTCTAATGAAAAAAAGGATAAAAGTTTTAGGTCATGTTAAAAACTTTTTTTTTTTTTTTTTTTTGGCAGCTTTCTGTAACACTTATTCATGCAATGTTGTGTGTAAATGTTTTGGGAGAAGGGACTAAATAGTCACAGTATCTGTCTGAGTTTGTAGTGAGAAGCCACCAGCAGATGGGCCTGTATATAATCTTCCATTTAATCTTTACAAAGAGAAAAACCTGGTTGAATTAGGATGAAACCCCTCCTGTTTAGGGGACATTTGTTGAAAACCAGACCTATGGATCTCCAGCTGGGAAGGGTCCATCAAGGGAAGTGGCACAATGAAATTTAGAAGACTCATCCAAGGATCCTTCAAACACCAGGGCTGAGGACTGCTGTTTTTCAATAAAGGGCTTTTTAGTACCATTTTTTTTCCCAACTACCAACAAAGAAAAAAAACTGGACCAAGGAACATGAGAACATTATGGTTAGTGAAGCTTCAGCCCATGCAATATATTTGGCAGGAACTAATAACTAGGAGTTAAACCAGCATTGATCGTTATGACTTCAAAACATCATCAAAAAGCAAAACATGTACTCATTGTCTTCACTGTATAACCAGATGTCCAAGACATGCTCTGATGGCTTAATGAAAACAACTGCTCTTTTACTTTCCCCAGAATATAACATGGAGTGTTCTTTTTTTTTCTTCAAAAATCTTAAAATAGAGGGCTCAAGCTTTTCTGTTATAAATCATTGGAAAAAAATCATATTCAACCCCAGTTCCTAACTATCCCAAAATAAACCCAAAAGCTTTTGCTTTCATAGTTTAGAAAGATTTATATTTTCTCCAACTGTCATATATCATTGGTCCCTTAGGCCCATATTGTCTTCCTCTCCCAGCTTAACCCTCCTCTTCTGGGAGGGGAAAAGGGTTTGGGAGACACAGCTGCAAAGACCTCCACAACTGACCAAAATGCCCAGGTCCTAGGTTGACTTTTAGTGAAATCTCAATTCAAACACAGCAGCCAAGGCACAGCTGGCACCAACACTAACAGGCTTCAAAGAGGCCTTTCCATTTCTGCAGGAGGCCTAGGAATTTAGCATACAAGGTCTTAGTTGTATGCTTGGGCAGGAGGCATGACCACAATTAGAACAGACTCTTGTGGACAAGGTGATGAGAAGAGGCCCCAAAGGTGAGATGTGTTTACCACTCTGTGGCCATGAAGGGACACACATCTGCTAGTTCAGACCATAAACTCATTATTTCCAAAGAGAGCTAGCTGTTGGGTAGAGCCGCAATCTGGGTCCACAGTTTTCTTACGGCCAGATACTATTGTCCCCTCTGGGGTCTCTTTGGTTTTCTGAGGTGAGTTTTTCACATTCTTTAATTTTTGTTTGCCCTTTTCAGGGTTGAATGTTCCTCTGCTAATGAACTGAGGTCTGTCTTCCAGGGATTTGGTCTGGCCCAATGGCCCTTCCATTCCCAGGGCCTCACCTGCTGAGGAAGCTCGGTAGAATGGAGATTTGGAATAAATTTGGAATCGCTTTCTGGTCCCATGAGAAGATGCAGTGCCAGGCAGACATAAAGAAGAGACCGAAGAGTCCACTGAATCCAAAGAGTCTTGCTGCTTTTTTAGCTGCTTCTGCAGCTTGCTTGAAGGTTCAGACTTGCCAGCTGTCTTCAGGGAGCTAAAGGCTAAGCTTCTCTCTGATGCAAAAAAGAGACCAAAAGTGTAAATGACAGTTCCGTCTAAAGCAAATCATCACATAATGAACAGACCTCACTGTTCACACATGAAGTCGACTGGGCTAAGATTTGAAGAATCCAGGCTGACCTACCTTGTGCATGGTCACAACTTAAGAAGCTCACCATCTATTTCTACATGTTTCATTTCAGAATCAACTCTAAGGCAATCTGGTGCTTGACTGCTTCTAGGAGAGGCTTAGAACTGTCATTATCATTTACAAAACTGCCAAATAGGTAGTAAATTCTATGTTCTCTTGAGACATGTCAACCAATTAAATATCTTCTTCAATTATTGTCCCATTTCACAGTGGGCCCAAATGTTGCTTTTGTTACCTGGAAATATATCAGTTCCTTAGAAAATGAGTCATGGGTCAGTAAGACAACTTGCGTTGTGACACTGTGATTATACAGGGGAAAACACTGAATTAGTATGAAAGCTGAATGAACAATTTCTATGGAAGGTTCACAATGATCAATAAATATTTCAACTCCTTAGGATTTTGTCCCTTATTCATGTGAGGTCAGGGCATTTGTGAAAGGACTTTATTTTTGTCTGGGAATCCTTAGTCATCCTTTGTGAAACAAATTTGTAGTCTAGCATGTTCATTTACCTGGTTTCTCTGACATAACACCTTCAGACTCAATATTTAAATTTTCTGAGCTATCAGCAGTCCCAATGGAGGCCTCAGACTCAAGGGTTTCATCATCAGAGGCACGAGGTTCCAGTACAAGCATTTCAAATGTTAGCTCCTCTCTGTAAGACACAGCCAGGAAACCATTAGCATTTGATAAAAAGTAGAAGGATGGTAACAGGAAAAAAGAACTTCCATTAAAGTCAGGAATCTAAGTCATGGAAAGTCACATTTCTTACTGTCCCCATCCAGGGTAATAATAAGAAGCTGTAAGTCAAGGTAACAGTGAAGGCCAAAACTATACTGACTAAAGGACAAAATGACAGACAACAAACATTAGGACCAATAATAGGGATGAGAGTGGGATGGGTGGGAAGAAGATGCTATAGCTGCAAGATCTTTAGGTAAAATGAATCCCGGACTAATAATTAGGAGATCAGGGTTCTAATCTTACTCTGAACTTGTTCATAATACATCAGAAAATTTCTTCTTTCTGGACCTCAGCTTCCTTATCCACAAAAAGATTAAACTAGACAATTTCTAGGATTCCTTCCAGCTCTATTTTGATCACAGAGAGATTGCTAGATGAAGAAAAACATTAAATGCATCTTTTCTGTCCTTTCAGGCTTATGCCATCACCAGTTATAGTGGTCTTTACTCCTCTTCATCACTGTCACCACCTGCCACTCAGTCATGTCCCTTTGTCCCTAAAGTCTTTGGTATTTGCTCCTCATTTTGTTTTTCCACTACTGCCTGACATCACTGTGATGTATTTCAATCAATATCTTTGTAAAAACACTTCAATTCCCTAACCCCTAATTTCTTTTATGCCTGCAACTTCCAACAAACCAGCCACTTCTCCCCAGAAGGCAGATCGCTGAGTTTGTCTTACCTGGAAATATTGTTGTTGTTGTTATGTGCCGTCAAGTTGGACCTGACTCATAGCGACCCCTCCTTGCGTTTCTAAGGCAGTATCACTACGGAAGTAGATTGTCCCATCTTCCTTCCGAGGAGTGGCAGGTGGATTTGAACCATCAGCCTTCTGGTTAGCAGTCAAGTGCCTTAGCCATTATGCTACCAGAGCTCCTACCTGGAAATATATCAGCTCTGAAATCCAACGCTCTACTTTCTGTCAACAATTTCCTTATCCTTCTTACTCTCTTCTTCACTAAGTCTCCAACCTATCAGAGCCCTGTTAGTTTCACTTCCACGCTGCCTCACGGACAATCTTTTCAAAAATAGTCTCACCAGCAAGTCATTATTACAGCTACAATTGCCAAAAATCATGTGCATTCACACCTCTGAGAAATGGACCACACTTTTTCCTTTTTCTGGAAAGACTTTCCTATTCTTAGCAAATTCCTACTCTTCTTGCAAGATGTCTGATACCATCTTCATCAATGAACTCAGTTAAATCCTCTCTCCCTCTTTAAATCACTTTTATAGTAAATAGCCAGCCCCTGGTCAATGTATACACCACCATTAACCTTACATTATCATTACAACTGAGCCCCAGATGATTTTCTGCTTGCCCAAATTCCAGAATCAGTCCTGACAGGTGAAAATTACTTTAACAGTCTCATACCCTTACGGATCATGCTGTCAGATCTGGAATCCTGAAACTCAGGAATAAAAATCCCTTTAAGACTTATTAAGAGTCAGCATTGCCAACCAGAACTAAAACAGAGTACCTTCAGAACCATGAGATATTCATATTATCCCAAGGTCACGCTACCCCTATCTCAGTGATGCTGGAGGCCACAGAGCTTCTTACTTGTCTCTCTCCTAAACTACAACCCATTTCCCTAGGCAGTATCCCAGCATCCACTAGAGTTGCCACCTTACCCTGACCATCCAGTTGCTGGTCCCATAATCATACTGATCTATAGATAATAACCTTCCCTCATGGAATTGTGAATAATGCCCATTCTTAAAACGGACTTTGTCTTAGCCTGGGAATGCCAGCTCTCCTTTGGAAAACAAATCTGTTCAATGAGGCTGGTCTCTGCCTTGTCAAGACTCCATTACCTCATCTTGGATATCCACTATTGCTGCCAGCTGAATCTTGACAAAGACTAACATACCACTTGGGTACTGGGTCCTTCTCCTAGTCAGTCTCTTCAGAATTATCACTGTAGCAGCATCAGGCTTCCCAGCTCACGGCGCTTCCTTACCTGAGGTGATAACTTTCACACTACTGCCCAAGTACAGGCATCATGTCTTTGTCATCTCCACATCCCTTATTATCACCTGACATAATGTTTGACACATAGGAAACTTCAGGGAATAAGTAAGTAAAAGAAAGGAGGGAAGGAAGGAAGGAAATGAAAATGGTAAAGAACTTGTCTCTCCTCTTTCTCCTGGAAACTCACTTCTCTTTCTGCAGATTTTCTATTTGCTCAGTCAGTACTCTCTCCTCCTGCTGCATAGCTGCCTGCTGCTGTTCTGTGATGTCAGTCTCCATGGCGGCCTCACTAGTCAAGGCCTCTTCAGGGACATTGGACATGGAGGGCAGTCGAACTACAACAGGAGAGGAAGGAGTTGGATGGTTTCCTCGACGAATACGCCCCTTTCCCTGCAGAGAAAATCCATGTTAAAACATAAATTGAGTGACTGCATTGGTTTCATGTGGCCCAGTCAGGAAAACAAGCAAGTGTACTTTCATCACATCAGGTGAATATTAGGAAAAAAATGTAAACATTCTGCAAAGCCTAGGATATTTTGTGAAACACTATTCATTGAACGCATTCAATTATTTCTTGCAAGAGCACTAGAAAGTGGACACTTAAGCGGATGGGAGTATAGGAACACATGTCTACTAAAATGAGATTCTTTTAAGCTACAGCCACCTCAATACAAATAACTACATGTGCCTTTTAAAATTTAATTGAAACTAAAGTAAAAATTCAGTTCTGCAATTGCACTAGCCACAGTTCAAGTACTTAATAGCCACAAGTGGACTACTTTATTGGATGGTGTTGATAGAGAATACTTCTATCACCACAGAACGTTCTGTGGGATAGTACTGCTCTGTAACTTTTACCTTGGAATGTGCAGGCTTTCTAGGAAGGCTACAGAAGCATGTCTGGACACACGGTTTGGGAGGCAGGGAAGTAGCTATTATTAGCACAGGGTACAAGTGAGATAAATTCTCTGAGAATTACTCAAGAAACTACTATTCCTGAGATCAGGGGGGGAAAAACTCATTGCTTTTAAAACTGACTATGACTGCAGTTTCTGATCATAGTAGACTAGATATTTCAGATTAAATCTCCTACTAAGAAGAACTGGACCAAACATTAAAAAAATCACTATATGCTTTAAGGCAATGGAGAACTAACAAGGTAGACCAAGAAGAATCTACCCCAGCATTTAGGGCTGACCTATATTTCAAAAGGGGTGGCCAAAAGTCTGAGCTTTTGACAGACTATCTAGAGTAGGATTGGCAAACTACAGCCTGTGGACCAAATCTGAATGAGTGCGTGTTTTAGTAAATAAAGCACTACTGGAATACACTGATGCTCATTCATTTGCCTACTGCCTATGGCTGCTTTTGTGGAAAAACAGTAGAGTTAAATGTTGTGGCAGGCATTATATAGTCCACAAAATGTAAAATATTTACTCTCTGGTCCTTTACAAGGAGCTCTGGTAGCATAGTACCTAAGGCATCTGACTGCTAATCAGAAGGCTAGCGGCTCAAACCCACCAGCCACTCCTCAGAAGGAAGGTTGGGCAATGTACTTCTGGAGTGATGCCGCCTCGGAAGCCCAAGGAGGGGTTGCTTTAAGTCGGATCTGACTCCACGGCAGTGAGTTTGGTTTGCTTTTAGTTTTGGTCCATTACAGAAAAAGTGTGCCAATTGCTGAGGTAGAGAATAAAAGCTGGAGTCCAAACCTAGTCAAGTGTGTGTGGGTGGGGGGATAGGGGTTTGCTGTCTAATAAAACGCCTGTGCCTGACACCTGGTCCTGAAGGTCGGCATCTTAGGTTAAGAGAAAAACTGAAATTATAACAGTCTTTGAAGAGACTGTAGCCTAACATCAAGTCATCTGAATGGTCCAGAAACCTGTAATCCCTAAAACTGGATTACAGTAATCCTAGATTACTAGTGTCGTAGGACCTTGAAGGAAAAAAGTGAAAATATTCTTTGAAAGAAAGTTAACATCATCGCAGTCCCCAAACTGTCTGTACAAATAATTTTTCAAATACTCTGACATACAAAGATAACCAAGCACATAAGGAGACAAGACAAGGTGAATGAGAACCACTAAAAACAACAGAAAATAGAGATCCTCAATGACCTCAAATATTGTGGCTATTAGACTTAAAATAACCATGCTGAGGGATATAGTAAGATACAGTTAAAAATCTGGCAAAGAATTGGGAGCTATACAATACAATACAATAAAATAAAAAATGACAGGAGCATTGAAAAAGAACCAAAAAGAAATCTAGACTGAAAATATACCATAATCAGGTTTATTACTAATGCCAAAATGATTTAATAGCATTTTAGATGAAGAAGAAATAATAAGTGGGTTAGAAATGAGGGTCAGAAGTAAAGATCCAGAATGAAGCACAAAGAGATAAAAGAATGAAAAAATTCAGGAAAGAAGGTAAAAGCTAAGTGGACAGAAAAAAAAGTCCACCATGTTTAACTGTAATACCAGGAGAGAAGTGAGAGGCTATAGAAGAAATACTGCAAGAGACAATGGCAGAACATTTTCCAAAACCAATGAAAGATATCAACCTACAGAGTTAATAAAGTCTACATCCCTTAAGAATGATAAATAAAGGAGCAACAATTAGATTCAACGCTTATTTCTCAACAGAAACCACCCAGAAAACATTGAAATGATATTTTCAAAGTGATGAAAGGAAAAAGTAACTGCCAAACTAGAATTCTACATATAGCAAAAACATCTTTCAAAAGAATGAAAATGTTTGGCCTCATCTACCCTGAGACTAGAAGAACCAAATGGTGCCCAGCTACCACTACCAACATTTCTGATCAGGACCACAATAGAATGGGAGACAAATATGAAACAGAACTCAAATACTTAAAGAGTCCATACTTAATTGACCAGATGAAACTATACAATTCCCTAAAAATTCTGTTTTGAGATACACTTTAACCTTAAGCCAGTTATCCGAGGTTACTTGTTAGCTAAATAATGGATTGGATTATAAAATAAAGAATATTACTCATGAGTAATAAACTTCCTTGGGGAAAAAAAAAATCAACTACAGGAGACCAAATGGTCAAAGCAAAGATGAGAAGGGAAGGCAGGCAGGGAAACTAACCCAATCCAAAACCAAACCCACTTCTATTGAGTTGGTTCCAATTCATAGGAACCTTACAGGATAGAGTAGAACTGCTTCATAGGTTTTCCAAGGCTGTAAATCTTTACTGATACATCTTACTCTCATGAAGTAGCTGATGGGTTCGAACTACTGGTGTTTTGGTTAGAAGCTAAGCACTTTAACCACTGTGCCACCAGGGCTCCTTACAGGGAAACAAGAATACTGGAAATGATAAAACCAGAACAGAATGACTGAGAATGGCACATTGTGAAAAATATAACTAATATTACTGAATAATTTGTGTAGAATTGTTAAATGGGAACCTAATTTGCTGTGTAAACAAATGCTCACCTTAAACACAATAAAATATATATTTTAAAAAAGAAGAATGAAGGTATAGTTAGGACATTTTCTGGCAAACTAGGACAAAGAATCTCACCAAGAAACCTGCACTAAAGAAAATAACTACAGAGAAGATTGAGATGATCCAAGAAGAAAAGTCAGAGGTACGAGGAGAAATGAAAAGTAAAGAAAATGGTTAAGTGTGTAAGTCTCAATGAATACTGATTGCCTAAAACATAATAATACTGACATGTTGGATTTAAAATACACAAATAATTAAAGTACACCACAACAACAGTAACTATATCAGGAAGCAGATATGGCTAAAGCACATTAAAGTCCTTGCATTATCTGGGGAAAGGATGAAAGTACATTAAGATTAGACCTTGCTAGGTCATAGATTCATGTTGCAATCTCTACATCACCTATTAAAAGGATATAAAATTTCTAACAAAAGAAAAATGAAATTTAAAAAAGGTAGTAAAAAAGTAAAAAAAAGGCAAGAAAGAACAAAAAAGCAGGAAGAAAAGGAAGATACATCAGGTAGTGTGGTAGTTAAATTTATATGTCAACTTGGCTGGGCCTGGGTGAGTGGCTGGGCAGCTGATGGTAGTTATTCCCCATGATGAGACTGGCAATGAACTCCATGGTGAGATCTACCACAAGCAGCTAAGTAGCTGCCTTTGTGATGTGGTCTGCTTCCTGTACATAAAGAGAAGCCTTGGGGATAGTCTCTAGCTTATGGCACGCTTGGACCCTGCATGTAGCCTAGCCATGTTCAGCAGCCTGCCATGCTTTGCCGACCTTGGGAGTTACAATTGACTTGAATGAATGGCCTGCCATGTGGTTTGGTAACATTGGGACTATGCCTTTTTATTTGTCGACCTTAGGCTTCTCAGCCTCCGCAGCCAGTAAGTAGCTGCCTTACAGTTAAGTAGCAAGCCCAAGGTTGAGGGGCTTTCACACAGCCCCTAGAGCCCGGCACTTTGAACTTGGACTTAAAGCCTCCAAATTTTAAGAATGAACTGTTTGTTAAGGCCATCTCATTTGTGGTATATATTCCTGTCGAGTGGCACTAGGTAACCAGAACAGGTAGGATAAATAAAAAGCATATAATGAAACAGAGTATTGGTGATTACATTAATATAAATAGATTAAATGTTCCAGTTCAAATCTGAAGATTGTCAGACTGTAGTAAGAAAACCCAACTATATGATATTAGAAGGGACACACATGAAATGTTAAGAATCCAGAAAAGATGAAACAAAAGAATAGAAATAAAACGTACTGAAAAATAGGAATAAAAAGAAAGCTTGTACAGTTAAGTTATACCAATCCCACCCAAAGCAGACTTTAAGGTAAGAAGTGTTATCTGTGATGAATAGGAATATTTAACAACTTAAATTATGAAAAAGATGTTACATTTCCAAATTTGTATGTACCTAAGAAATTGCTTTGAAAGATTTAAAGTAGAAAACGGGCAGAACTACTCAAAAACATAATGAAAGCTATATAATCAGCTCGGAGAGAGCAAGTATTTACAATCAGTAGAGAGATAAAGCACTGAACACTTAATTAACATCAGTAATCTAATACACACACATGGATTCAGAAATCAGTACCCAAAATTATTTTAAAACACACAGCAAGAAAACAAATTTTCTAACGATTGAAATAATTTGACCATTACAGTAACTTAGTGTTTATGATAGTGAAATTATAAAGAAATGACAAAAAGCCTCCCTACTTTCAGAAATTAAGCAGTAGTCTAAAAAAAACCCATCGTTAAAGACAAATTACAACAAAAATTAAATTTCTTTAATTAAATGACAGTATCAAATTATGCAGGATACAACTTAAACTCTACCTGCCTTCAGAAAAAGTTATAGCCTCAAATGATATATTAAAAAAGAAGAAAAATTAAAAATTAAAGAGATAAGCATCTGTTTTAGAAAATTAGATGATAACAAAATAAACCCAAGGAAGAAAAAAATGAATAAAGATAACAAACAAACATTACAAAAAAGAGCCTCAAAGCCAAAAACATGGTTCTTGAAAAGACTATACTTTTAAAACCTTGGTAAGACTGATGAAGGAAAAAAGAGAGAAGGTAAAAAGAACTAATGGCAGGAATGCAGGAGCCCTGGTGGTAAGTGGTTAAGCACTCTGCTGCCAACTAACTGAAAAGGTCAGGGGTTCGAATCCACCAGCTGCTCTGTAGGAGAAAGATGTGACAGTCTGCTTCTGTAATGATTACAGACTTGGACACCCTATGGGGCAGTTCTACCTTGTCCTATAGTGCATTATGAGTCAAAATTGACTCATGGCAATGGGTTTTGTTTTTGATTTTGGCAGAAACGGAACAAGAGAAATCGCTACAAATCTTGCAAACAAGAAAAGGATAAGAGGATACACTATGGATAGTTCAGGCCAAGAAATCTGAAATTTTAGACAAAACAAAAATTTCCTACAAAAATCCAATTTACTAGTACTACCAAAGAAAAAATAAAAAATCTAAATAATCTTCTATTTGTTAAAGAAACTGAATCCATAATCAAAACCTTTTCAGAGTAGAAACTCTAGCCCTATATGATTTCACTGGCAAACAAGAAAAATAACACAAATTTCACACAAATTATTCCACAGAATAAAAAAGGACTATTCCACAAGGCCAGCATAACCTTGATGTCAAAGCATGACAAGGACATTAAAAGGATAGACTATTATAGGATAATTTTACCCATAAACACAGGTGTAAAAATATTTTTTAAAATTTTTTAAATGTACCAAAATCTAAACCAAGCTATATATATACACATACACACACACACACACACACATATATATGATAACATCTTGTGACTAAGCTGGATTTACTGCAATAATATAATGATTGTTTATCATTTGAAATTCATTCAATATAATATATTATATATCACTAAAATAAAAGTCTCACAATCATCTCAAAACATAAAAATAAAGACATTTCATAAAATTCAACACTGAGTCATAATAACAACTCTTAGGAAACCAGGAATAGAACAAAACATACTTCATCTCACAAAGTAGCTATTAAAAGCTCTGGTAGCATAGTGCCTAAAGCACTTGACTGCTAACCAGAAGGCTGGCAGTTCAAACCCACCAGCCACTCCTCAGAAGGAAGATGGGGCAATCTACTTCTGTAGTGATACTGCCTCGGATACCCAAGGAGGGGTTGCTTCCAACTTGACGGCACATAACAACAACAATTTCCATAGAGATACCACCTCTGAAACCCAAGGAGTGGTCACTATGAGTCGCAATTGACTTGATGACAGTGAGTTTGTTTATATACATATATATATACACACACACACGTAACAGAAGGAATTAATGATCTAAAGAAGGAAGACATGTTCATAGATGGGAAGAATAAATATTGTAAAATTTCAATTTTTCCTAAACTGAACATAGATTTAATGCAATCTCAATAAAAATTGAGCAGAATTTTTGTGAAGCCTATTCTATAATCTATATAGAGACATGAAGAGCTGAGAATAGGCAAAACACTAATGAAGAACAAGTTAGGGTGACTTTTTCTACTAGATAAGATTTTTAGAAAGCTATAGTAATTAAATAGTGTGGTACAGATACAAAGATAGTCTAAATAGAGTCCTCAGAAACAAACCCAAATATTTATATTCTTAGTTTATAACAAAGGGCAACTGCAGGGCAGTGAAAGGTACCAGAACTAGATACCCATGTGGAAAATATAAAAACTTGACTACTTCCTACATTATACTATAAACAAAAACTGTTCTTAAGGTGGAATGTATATCCAAATATGGAAGGTAAAACAACGAAGTTCTGAGAAGACAACAAAGATTATCTTCATAACCTCAAGTATTAAAAAATTTCTTAAACATGACCCAAGAAAGTACTAGCTCTAAAGGAATGTCCATATTATAACAGAACTAACAGGCATAAAGTTATGATAACTTCAAAGCCACAGCCAAACACCCTGAAGGAGTGAGTTGCTGGGACCATGGGCTCAGGATCGTAGACACAGGGGACATCAAGCTCAACTGACAGAACATACTACACAAAGACATTGTTCTCTTTGGAGAGTAGTGACTGGGGTCTTAAAAGCTTGAGAATGGCCATCTAAGATGCAACAATTGGTCTCTCCTCCTTCAGAGTAAAGAGTGAAGAAAATCAAAGACACCTGGAAACAATTAGTCCAAGGGACTAGTGGACCACGCGATCTTTAGCCTACATGACCCTGAGATCAGAAGAACCAGGCAGTGCCCAACTACCATGGTCAAGCATGCGGAAAGGGATCAAAATCAGAGAACTTATATAGAGTGGGAGAAAAATGTGGAACAAAACGCAAAATCATAAAAAAAAGAAAAATAATAATAGTAAAACAAAACAAAACAAAAAAACCCTAGGCATGCAGGTCTGATAGAGACTGGTAAAAGCCCTAAGACCCTAGTCACCCTTCAGGCCAGCAATTAAACTCACTTCCCATGGCTTAAATTCTAGCCACATAACAGACAGACCTAGGAGGTGAACAATTACAACTGGTAGGTACACTCCTTATAACAATCAATCAGCATTTGGACAGGGAAATAGCTCAGAGAGTAGGAATGCATAGGAAAGAAGGACATCAAATGTTGGTAATTGTTAAGGTGTAAAGTTCCACTAATTCATAATTTAGTACCTTACATGATAAATACTGAAATTTCTATTTCTCACAGCACATTAAAAAGATATTAGGAAAAACTAGACTAACACTACCAAAGATGTCACAGCACAGTAATTTTGAAAGCCATGATCAGGGAGCACCAGTTTAAGATATTATTATGTCTACAGAAAGCTATTCTCAATTTGTACAGAAAAATAAACTAGCACTTGATTTCACTTCTTCAAAATAGGAAGAGGCAGGATCCCTTTTTTGTTGTTATTGCTGTGATTGCTGCTATGGAGTCCCAGCTTATTTTTATTTTTTTTTTAAGTATGTTTTTAGAGCAACAAAAAAATTTACATTTACAAAACAGTTGATTAAAAAATTCCTCTGAATTGTTGAAAGTCAAGAAATGAGATACAGGAACCTGGTAAATAACAGTTTAATCACTGTTAGATTCCTTCACTCCGGGAGGTTTTTAGTTTCTCTATTTTCTGAAGGTAAGCTTTTTGGGTGACTTTGCCCCCTTTGCACTTTTCATTTATTTATTTTTTAAAATATTTTTCTGTTTTCGCCACCTTTCTGGCTTGGTTTTAACTTTTCAGGAACAGGGTTGGCTGATAACTTGCTGATTTCCTCTTGGGCTCTTCCTAACTGCCCTCTCCCCTTCCGTATGAAAATTCATCTACGTCAACTTTGTAGCTCAGAAGGAAACTGGATAAAAGTTGTATGTAAATTGTGTTACTAGGCAACATGGCCTGTGGTAATAATTACCTTGATTGGTAAATTGCATAGGACAAAAAGAAACTATAAATAAATTCTAAATACCAAGTACCAAACACCAAACAAAAGCCACTGCCATCAACTCATAGGAATACTTTTAGGAAAGAGCAGAACTGCCTCACAGGGTTTCCAAGGCTGTAACTCTTCAAGGAAACAGCCTGCCTTAGTTTTCTCTTGCTGAGTGGCAGGTAGGTTTGAACTGCCAAACTTCTGGTTAGTAACTGAACGCTTTAATCACTGTGCCACCAAAATGTATGTCTTGTAATTGCACACATCCCTTGTGTCCCCTTATAGGGACCCTGAAACTATGTTTGTAAATACTGTTACACAAGATCGACACCTATGGGAGGCCCGAAACTAAGGCATAATGGGCAAATGCCCATCAGATGTGGATCTCTTCTCGTTGCACTTGAGTTGTCACTTGGGAGGTCAATGACAATTCTCTGATGGTTGTGTGGCACCATGGATTGACGTAAGGACTCTAGCTCACTAGGAAGACATGTCTGCTGACAAGCTATGTTTCCTGTTCCATATTCTTTTAAGTGATTCTGATGCCCATGCTAGTCTTCTAAGTCTGAAAGTTTAGTTGAGCCTCAGAAGACCTCTTCTTCCCACCCTGATGAGCACTGGGACTGTAACTGACACTTTCATAAAATTTCGTTTTCTGTTCCAAATGCATTTGAGTATTCTTATGTAATATTTGGGGTTCAAAGGTTTTCTTGGTAAATCTTCCACATTTCACGTTAAGTGTATC
>NW_006921602.1:1640863-1643325 GCF_000298275.1 Orycteropus afer afer | reverse complement strand
GGTGTTGGTGCATTTTGAATTATGCTTGGTAGTCTATTTATACCAAATATTAGGGCCCTTAAGTTTGACCCTAAATTTTCCTTGAGAAACTGTATAGTTCCCAGATACTCTCTTGACTTCTCATAATTTGTACTAGTTTTTATTTTCTTCAATTCTATATGTATGCAATCATAATAACGGGAATAGTGGTAACTTTACCTCTTTAAAGTTTTTACCTCTGACTCCTTTTCCTTATCTAATTGCATTAGCTAGTACCTCTAGCTCCACATCAAATAACAATGGAGAAAATTAACATCCTTGCCTTGTTCTTGATTTTAATGTGAATGCTTCCAGTATTTCCCCATTAAGCAACATGCTGGCTTTTAGGTTAAGATGGATGTATTTTACTGAGCTAAGCAATCATACATATACCCCACCCCTACTCTATTAAGAGTACTTTTTTTTTTTTAAAGAATGCCTATATAATTGTATCAAAGTATGTTTTTTTCCTCCACTGAATTAATATGGTGACTTTTTATTAATGTTATTGTTACGTACTGCTGAGTTTGTCTCAATTCAGAGAGACCGTATGTATGGCAGAATGAAACACTGCACGGTCCTGCACCATTTTCATAATTGTGGCCATGCTTGAGCCCATCATTGTAGCCATCTGGTCAATATTTTCTTTTTTTTGGCAAATGAATTGTTTGTCAATATTTTAATTTAGGATTTCTGCATGAATTCATACATGAGGCATTTCTCATCAAACTTTTTACAGAGCATAGCATTCACAATGTTCTAGTGCTGATCTTAAGCCTTTACAAATAATAACTCATTTAATCCTGTTAATCCTATTGGTACTATTATTAACTTCAATTTATAGATCAGGTACACAGATTAAATGGCTTGCCCCACATCACAACTGCTACTAAACTGGAGCTAGGATTTAATTCCAGAACTCTAGACCAGATCCCATGTTGTGTTCTGCTGCCTTTAATATTTATGTGTGTAATATTTATTATGTTTTTTTTGGAGTGGGAGAAGTTAGTATTATACTCTTCATTAGCAACAGTTTACATTTTATTGCAATTATTTGTTCTTTAAAGGGTTAGTAAAATTTCTCTGTGAAACTGTTTGGTATTTATATAGGACGAAGCTCTTACAATTTTTTCTATTTATTCTTTGTGTGGTCCCCTATTGCAATGAATAGGGCTGACCTGTGTAGTTACCATAAAAGGAGATTTGGTGGTGTAGCAGTTAAGGCATGAGGCTGCTAACCAAAAGGTGCATGGTTCAAACCCACCAGCTACTGTGCAGAAGAAAGATGAGCAGTCTGCTTCCACAAAGATTTACAGCTTTGGAAACCCAAAGGGAGTTGCTAGGAGTCAGAATCAATTTGACGGCAGTGAGTGTGATTACTATAGAAATGATGAAGTATGGCTATTGAAGGTAACTTATAATAGACACTGGTTTCCATTTTTTTCTTTCTTGGACAACTTGCTCTGGAAGAAGCCAGCTACCATGTCACTTGGATACACTAAGGCCTCCCGCCAACAGCAAACACTAACATGCCAACAATATGAGTAAGAAGCCATTTTGAAAACAAATGCTACAGTTCTAGCAAAGCCTTCAGATAAGTGCAGCCCCAGAGAACACCTTGACTGAAAGCTCACAAGAAACCTGCTAGAACCACCTATGTAAAGATGCTCTTAAATTCCTGATTCAAAAAACTGTGAGATAATAAATGTGTATTGTTAATTTTAAGCCATTAAGCTTTTTTTTTTTTAAATTGTGATTTGTGTAAAAATTTACAGAGCAAATTCACTTTCCATACAGCAGTTCACATATACTGTCTCATGACACTAACCACAATTTACCACAATGCAACAGCTCCCCACCCACTTCCTCCCGATAGTTACCTCTTCCCTGTGTCCATGCCTCCATGTACTTCTGCACCCTAAGCTGTCTCCCTGTGTATACACAGCCCTTCTTTCTCCCATGATTGTTCTCTCCAAGGAGTGTATCTACCTCAGGTAAATGTGCAACTCATATGCATGTCTTTTGTTTGGCTGGAAGCCACAGGTGTGGGTTCAATTCCAGACCTGAAGGGCAGCTAGGGGCCATAGTCTCAGTGGTTCCACTAGGCTCTATTGGGCCAGCAAACCTGGTCCCCCCCTTATTTTGTCTCCAAAGGATTCTGAGTTTTGTTCCACACTGTTCTCCCTCTCTATCCAGGATCTCCTACATAGATCCCCTTCCAAGTAGTTGACAGTGCTAGTCGGGCACCACCTAGTTCTTCTGGTCTCATAGTTGTATAGGCTGCAGATCAGATGGTGTACCAGTCGCTAGGACTAATTGTTTCTATGAATTTTTTGGTTTTCTTCATCCTTCTTTGCTCTGGACAAGAAGAGACCCATCGTTGCATCTAGATGGCAGCTTGCAAGCCTTTAAGATCCCAGTCACTACTCGCCAAAGTAGGAGGT
>NW_006921602.1:1590705-1637939 GCF_000298275.1 Orycteropus afer afer | reverse complement strand
TTGTGTGGACTGTGATGGTCTGTTGTCTCCAAGACATCGTGTTGTTGTTTTATTTAGATCTCTGTTAACTGTTTGTGAAGAGAAGCCAAGAGTGATTCAGGTTCTTCTTGGTGGTTTTTTTTTTTCTGTTAACCCATTGATGGAGAAGGAGGTGGTGGCTCTCACTAAGTAAGTGAAGCTGCAGGAGGTGTGGATGTAGTTGTGTCTTATGAGGACTGTTGCTGTCTCCCACTCAGTTAGACAAAAATTACAATTGAATAATCATCAAAAAAGTAAAAGCACATGGACAAAAAATGCACTATGCAATCACACAGGAACAGTAACCAAAAAAAGAGAAAAGGGAAAAAGAAGAAGAAAAAACCAAGAAAACCTGCAGTATCTGGGGATAGGGAAATAAGAGAAAAAAGGTAGAAAAGAATAATGAAGAAAAAAATGGGAAAAATGCAAAAAGAGAGACAAGGAATGGGGTTAACCACTAGAGAAAAAGAAAGAAAGAAAGAAAAAAAAACAAAACAAAACAAAAAAAAACAACTGTGACCAGGAACAGGGAAAAGAAGAAAAACTGTAAACTGGGACCTGGGAGGGGAAGAATAAAGAATAACAGTAAAAAGGACAAAAGCAATAATAATAATAGTAGTTTTAAAACAGACAAAAACAAGCAAACTGAAAAACAGAAAAAAGAAAGAGGAAAAAATAATGTGGGGAGGGCAGGGTAGGGTATCCAGGCTCCGTCAGAGCACACAGACTGGGGTGGAGTTCCTGTGGGTCCAGAAGGTAGGTGGGAGTGGGGGATGGCTGTACCTCCCTCCGTTCATCAAGTGGGTGTGGGGTATAAGAGTAACAAGGGGAATATCGCACCTTTCCAGCTGTCCACGTCCAGAATGTCCTTGAGGTTACTGGCAAGTGGAACTTGTTCTTAAGTCCCTGGAATCTGGGAGAATGCTGTTGCTTTAAATATCTAAAATGGTGATGAAGTGCTTGTAAACATTCAAAATGGCTGCGCCCTCTGGACAGGCAAAAGTCCACAGCTCATCCCACCTTCCTCTTCACTGCTGTTTCGCCTTTCATTCCCCAGCCACCAGAGCAGTCCTCCATGCAGTTCCTGCCTAGCAGGGCTGACTTTTAGGTTAATTCTTAGGTCCTACCACCACCTGGCAATCTCCAAGCTGTCTGTGCTGTCATGATCACTTAGGATCACTGCCAGACTGCAGCTCTGCATGTCTCCTTTTTTGGTATTTTCATGCAAATTTTTCTGCTAGTTGGAGTTTAGTCCACTTCCATAACCTTCCCTTCAAGGCTCAGGGGTCCAGGATTATCTTCTGTGTTAATTGGTTCCCCTTTTCTTTGTTGAAGAGGGTCTGTGCAGTCTTTCTGCCTATTCCACCATCTTACTGGAACCTCAAGCCATTAAGTTTTGGGGTAATTTGTTATATACCTATAGATAATACAACAATAGTCTCTTATGACTATTAATCTCCACTGTTAACCATAATTCTTCTCTTATTGTTATTTGTGAATTTGTGCCTTCTCCATTTTTTCTGAACAGTAATGATTTGTTTTTCAAAGAATTAGCACCCTTATTTCTTAGTTTTACCATATTTTGTTTGGTGGCGTAGTGCATACAGCCTTTGACTGCTAACCAGAAGGCTGGTGGTTCAAACCCACCAGCCACTCCTCGGAAGGAAGGATGGGCAATCTACTTCCTTAGAGATACCACCTCGGAAACCCAAGGAGGAGTCGCTATGAGTCAGATCCGACTCGACAGGAGTGAGTTTGGTTTTTGTTTTTGGTTTAATTTATCTCCTACTTTTATCTTCATTATTTCTTCCTTTTGCTTTCCTTAAATTCAGCTTGTTTTATTTCCAATGCTTCAGTTTAGATGTTTCTTTTTTTCTTGTTTATATTTTTAAAGTAATAAAATTTTCATTGAATATTGCTCTACCTATATATCCTTTAGACTTAGACATATAATGCTTTAATTATAATTTTTTAGTTACTTGATAATTTTAGTTTGTTGCTGTTAGGAGCCATTGAGTCTATTTTTGATTCAGAGCAACATCATGTGACAAGAATTGAACTGCCCATAGGGTTCTCTAGGCTATACTCTTTATGGAACCAGACTGCCAGGTTTTTCTCCCACAGAGCTGCTGGTGGGTTCTCACCAACTTTTTGGATGATAGCCAAGCACTTAACCATTTCACGTTTCAAGAACAGATGCTGCTGCTGCTGTACTTTTTTTTTTTTTTTTAAATTTTATTGTGTTTTGGGTGAAAGTTTACAAAGCAAATTCAGCTTCCATACAGCAGTTCACATACACTTTGTCTCATGACATTGACTGCAATCTTCCACAATGCAACAGCTCTCCTCCTCCTTCCTCCCTATAGCCACCTCTTCCCTGTGTTCTTCCCTCCCATGCACACTCCTGTCCCCACCCCCCGAGCTTCTCCCTGTGCATACACAGCCCTTCTACTCTCCCATGATTGATCTCTCCAAGGAGCGTATCTACCTAATCAATACTTGTCTCTACCTAACTACTGGCTGCACTTTTTCTAGGATACATTTGTTTGTTCTTTTGCAGTCCATGGTATTTTCAGTATTCTTAGCCAACAACACAATTCAAAAGCATCAATTCTTCTTTGGTCTTTTTTATTCACTGTCCAGCTTTCACATGTATGTGAGGTGATTGAACATACCATGGTTTGGGTTAGGTGAACCTTAGTCTTCAAAATGACATCTTTGCTCTTCAATCCTTTAAAGAGGTCTTTTGCTGCTGATTTGCCAGTGCAATATGATGTCTGATTTCTTGACCACTGCTTCCATGGGTGTTGATTGTGGATCCCAGTAAAATGAAATCCCTGACAACTTCAATCTTTCCTCTATTTATTGTGATATTTCTTATTGGTCTAGTTGTAAGGATTTTTGTTTTATGTTGAAGGTGTAATCCATATGGCAGACTGTAATCTTCAGTCTTCATCAGTAAGTGCATCAAGTCATCTTCACTTTTAGCAAGCAAAGTTGTGTCGCCTGCATACTGCAGGCTGTTAAGTCTTTCTCCAATCCTTATGCCACGTTCTTCTTCATATAGTCCAGTTTCCCAGATTATCTGCTTAGCATATAGATTGAATAAGTATGGTGAAGGGATACAACCTTGACACACACCCTTCCTGTTTTTAAACCATGCAGTATTCCCTTGATTCAAATCACTGCCTCTTGGTCTATGTACAGGTTCCTCATGAGCACAATTAAGTGTTCTGGAATTCCCATTCTTTACAATGTCATTCATAATTTGTATGATCCACACAGCTGAATGTCTTTGCACAGTCAATAAAACACAGGTAAGTATCTTTCTGGTATTCTTTGTTTTCAGGTTAGATCCGTATGACATCAGCAATGATATCCTTTGTTCCATGTCCTCTTATGAATCTAACTTGCATTTCTGGAAACTTCCTGTCATTATACTGCTGCAATCATTTTTAAATTATCTTCAGCAAAATTTTACTTGTATATGACATAGCCTCCAGACTTATAGTAACACGCAAGCCACCACAGTATAACAAACCGACAGACAAGTGGTGGCAACTAACATTAACACAGCAGGAATATGCTGAATATATTTAAAGCAATTTGAAATTCCAAATTAATAAATTAGCAACTGATAGTATTTTAAAAATTAGAATGTTGTTTCTATAATGACTTTCTTAGATCACTTGTTCAATTATATACATTATAAAGAAAAGTACTCCATGGTCAAAGTTTTGGAAGTGCTAGACATTATGCCTCACACTTTTTGGTTATAGAAAATTTTGTGTGTAATATCTACCAAAAGGATAATTTGTGAGGATTTTATAGATCAGTAGAACTTATTTCAAATTATATTCTTCACATTATATTAGCTTAAGTAGTGCTAAATCAGTATTTAAGCTTAAAATTATAGCATAAAATAAATAACTATTTGTAATATAAAAAGTGTAACAGGATGGATTGAGAATATTATGGTGTGAAATCCAAGTGTGGAAATAACCTAGTTAGAGATGATGTTTTTTAAATCTAATCATCACTACCTACCTAGTAACACAAACAGATCATTTTCAAACTATTTCAGCATTCAACCTATTTCAATTGAAATAGGACTATTTATACCATGTCAAGAGCTGCCTAACTTGGTATTACAGCTGCCAGAATCTCCCACCTCTAATCTGCTTTTCTTCAGAATGCTACCAATTATCTTCTGGTGACATTCTCTATTTAAAAATACTTCAAAGCATAAAATTCAAAATTCTTAATGTCACATATCTGGACCCAATCCATCTTTCCAGCTTCTTCTTCTGCTACTTTCTATCTGAATATTGCTGCTTCATGTCTTCTTACCCCTGAAACTGTCTTTCTCCCCTCTATTTCTCCACTTGTTAAATTACTTATCTTTCAAGATGCAACTTAAATGATTTTTCACTTTAACAATAATATACCTTTACAAATATATTATACCCTTCATTTCAGAAAAGTCACTATTACACTTAATTATAATATCTGGGAACAGCTCAAAACTCGAAGAGAGAACAATATATATTTTTTTAATCTATGAATACCTGAAGACTGTCGTCTTTGATTAGTTTATCTGTAGTGGATATCCTAAAAACTCACTGCTATCTATCCTAGATTCAATCCCTATGTTCAATTCCATAGATGCTTACTCAATACCAACTGTATCTTAGATACAGTCTTGTTTTTAACAAGGTTAGGCCTAAAGCCTTTTTACAGCTAAATATGTATGTAACAGGACAATAAGTATCATTTTTCTTCTTGTTCTGAAACTGTGGCTGAGGCCTACAGCTGAGGATAATTAAGCACACTTCCTTCTTCTAGCTTTAAGAAACCAACAATTACACTTTGTAGATTACCCAGGTGGAGAGGGATGGGAAGGGATTAATTTCAGGCTAGTTGGGGGCCACACACTGATGTGGGTAAGGGGAGAGATGGAATAGAAAGATTCTGTGACCACCATGATAGCATTAGGAAAAGGGAGGACACTGAATTATGCACATAAGATATAGACGACAGATGCTAATACCAACCAGCGGAAAGAGTCTGGTGAGACCCCCAATAACATGGCCCTGGGATACATTCTGGGCCTGGAATAGAACTCATTACCAGGGGCTGGCTCTCAGCCCAACAGTAAACAAGA
The DNA here is from genome assembly GCF_000298275.1 of Orycteropus afer afer. Classification (NCBI taxonomy): domain Eukaryota; kingdom Metazoa; phylum Chordata; class Mammalia; order Tubulidentata; family Orycteropodidae; genus Orycteropus; species Orycteropus afer. Next base: position 1,632,757 of record NW_006921602.1, on the reverse strand, counting down.
TGTACACACAAACCACTTAACCCAGGGTGACACACCCACATACTCTACAGAAATGCATTCCTTGGAGCAATCAACCATGTGGCACCAGAGGAGCAACATTCACAGGTAGGAAATGCAGGACACACAGAAGTGCATTAAAAAAATTAAAAAGAAGCCAACAGTAGTTTGTGCCAATCTTTTCCCTGAGGGCTTACTGAGAGGATCCAATGTTTGGACCAGCCCTATGATCAATATTGTACTACCCTCCCTCAGTGTGAATCTAGTAAGGTTGAGAGAAAAGAGGAGGTTACTGGACTTTGGTGGGAAAATGGGGTTTATGAAAAGAGGCTATTCTCTCCCTTCTTTAGGGAAAAAGTAGTATTATCCAAATCCAGAGGGTGAGAATCAAAGTTTGAGTGAGGTCATGCAAAAGAAAAGGAGGCTGCTATTTCATTCCTTGTTTCGTTATCTGTGTAGACAAAAGACTTACTGATTTGCTCTTCTGTTATGTGCAAAGGAGAAAAGAGAAAATGGGAAGAAGGTATGGTGGGAAAATTTCAGGTAGAGAGATGGGCAAAACTATCCCCTCTCCTTGAGTTCTTGGTTCCCAAGAGGTATAAAAAATGGTAAATTTCCGCCAATGTGCCTGTGGGCACTAGAGTTGGGAGGCAGATTTGATTGGGTGAAGTCTTGTGACAAAGACATACAATGTCAGAGTCACACGGTGTGAATGCCACCAATAAGAATTTAGCCAAAAGATGTAATCAAATCCTACAAAGAAATATCAATGTTTATGAAAACTGAATATGACTGATCTCATTGTCAGCAGAGCAAACTGGAGCTACCACTTGTATTTGTTTACCCACTGACAATAAGCCAGATGAGCTGTGTAGAGTAGTGCTGAACAACCAAGAAAGAGAAATGCCACCTCAGCACTGGGATACCATGCAGAACTCTGCCTTCCTTACCACTCCTCTGGGTCTCAACATCAAAAGAGGAAAAAGCATAAAGAGGGCGAGGATATATGCATGACAAACAGAACATACTCACCTACTCCCAAAGTATCTAACCCCAGATTAAGGTCTAGTCCAGTGAGAAGAGCACTGGATCAATCCTGTGACTGAAGTTATAATATGAAGAAGACTGAGTCATAAACACTGAAATGAGAATGAAGCCTGTGAAAAATATGGAATAGTGACAAGATATTATTACAGTTGATATCTAGTAGGAAAGGAGAGTTTGATAAGGCAGAGTTGGAAGGCAGTTACTAGACAAAAAGCAAAACTGACTTGTATTTATACCCAAACAAGGATCCTCAATGAATTGATTGCATAGTCTCTGCATTTAATTACTGCATACATTGCTGTTCTTAGCTTTCCACCTCTCCATTACTTTTCTGTATAATCAATGGAATTGAAGAGGGGCACCAGCAATGAAATCCAGTTATGAGTTCTATTATATTATGATATTTAGGCCATTGTGATAGAGCTGTGTGTCAACTTGGCTGGACCTCAGTTCTGTGTGGTTGTTCCCATGATAGGATTGGATGACTGTGTTCTAAGTGGCCAATCTGTTCAAGGGGAGTTTCCCTAGGGGTGTGGCCTGCTTCCAGGATATCCAGGGACATCCTGGGAAGAAACACATTCTTCTGTGGATTGGGATTCTGTTGTGCTGCCTAAAACTGTCCGTGAGTGAGCAGTCCACCATTCAGCCTGGAGATCTTGGATTCGTCATTTGTTGGCGTCAACAGCCGGTGAACTGCCTGCCAGCCTTGAGCTTCTTGGTCCCTGTGGGGAAAAGCCTCCAGCCTGATGTTTGCTCCAGGGACTTTGGACTTGCCGGCTTCTATACGTTTGTGAGCCGTTTTCCTAAGATAAATTTCTCTTTCTCTTTACATATATATAAGCTTTGCTGGTTTCTGTTTCTCTAGAGAACCCAGTCTAACACAGCCATCAACTTGCTTATTCCTGCTTGCTGCTCTGTCTTGTTAAATGCTAGGTAGATAAGAGTTTAAGAGCCATATTACAACTCCTGGGAAGAAGCCATCAAAGTCACAGATATGAAGGGGAAAAAAAAAAAAGCAATAATAATGATACGGTATGCTATAAGTGGTAACAGGTATTTCAAATGATAGAGTGGAGGAGATTGATGGAAGCAAAGCTCATAAAGCAGAAATTAATTTGATATCCAAATTCTTTCAACTTCCAGACTTTCAATGATTCAACAAAAGAAGAAATCCACAAAGAGAATGCACTTTCCTAAGGAATAAGTCATTGTTTTAAATGGCTTATCTGACAAAGAAGAGAAACCATTATTCTGTTAATGGATGCTGTTCAACTGCATGACAGAGAAGAAGGAAACTAAAAGACCTAGAGAAAAAGAGTATGAGAAAAGGAAGTGAAAGCTGGCCAGAAATTAGAACCTGAACTGGGAGGCTGCACATGGAGGATGAACAGGCATGAATAATAGACAGAGCTGAACAACTCCTGGATGAATGGAGACAATAATGTAAAGTGGCTGTGACACATTGCAATATTAATACATACCGAGACTGAACTGCGGGTAATGCTCATAAATCTAACTGCAATTAGTACAGGTTTCTGGATTAGGAAGGACATGGAAAGGAAAGCAGAAGGTTAGACTGTACATGTCATTGTTCCATTCAAAGAGAAGGTTTAATCTTTCAGTGGACTGAATATATTCATCTTCTGTACTGGCCAAAAAAGTACACCTTGTCTACCTGCTTTGAAAAGTAGTTTTATAATAATCGGCCTCTTCCCTTCTTCCCTGGATGGGCCTTGCCAAATGGACCTCAGAACCAAGCTCAGGAGAATTTATGCCACAAAAGTTTTATTTTAAAATGGGGTTTCTGTTTCTTGGGAAAAGATTCAGATAGTATCCTATGATGAGCTTTATTTAATATCTTTACTGCCTGGGAAAAGTCTATGTTTTTACAGAAGACCTTTCACTTACTTAAACATTTGTAAGTACTTTTTCTGTGCATGGCAGTTTAAATAGCAAAGGAAGAAACAGAGTTACTTTAATGTTAATCTAAGCATAAACTAAGAAGATATGCAAGAAGGATTGCTGACGCCCTGGAAAAGCATGGGCACAATGACAAGGAAGACTGCTTCTCTTTAGAAATTTACTAGGAATCTGAGTGGGTGTTCATCACCACAATTTTATTTTGCAATTGAGAGAAGGGTAGCAAATGAATAATAATTAAACTTTAATGCAGCAGTTTTCCAGTTACCCAGACCCTACTGATGACTGGTCTATAAGAACTAGAGTCATCTACATATTAAGTCACTGGTTACAAAGGAAGGTATTAAACAGAAAAATGGGTAAATGGAGGAAATAAATTCATTTTTGCAAGGCTTTCCCCAAAACCTAAAAATCAGCCCTTAAAGGAATCTTTATTTTGGTAACAGTACACTCAAAGATGGAATTCTATGTCCTTACGAATGATGTCCTTGCAAGTGATTAAGTTCTCTACATTCCAGGAGTACTGACATCACCACCAAAAGTAAAATGGTTGAGGTTGGAACAGATGGTGGAAGGGAACAGGGAAAAAAGTTAGGATAGTCAAGTGTTCATAGGTAGGACAGAAAAAGGGAACAGGGCAGATTTTTAAGCCACCAACGTTTTATCCAAATATTTGATCTTTAAAATTATGCACATGTATTCTAGACATAAAGCTAAAGAACCCTAGAAGATCAAATGTGAGGGGGATCCACAGTGCCTTGAGATTTGTTTTTTTTTTTTTTTCCACTTGTTCCTTATGAAAAAGATTCTGGGAATAACCCCTCTCTACACAACAAATGCACTTAAAACCCCAGGAAATCCCCCACTTATCCTGTGACTGTGCATCCTGCCTCTTACCATTGATCTACGAATCAATGACAGCCTGGTCTTTGCCTTATTCTCAGCAAATTCCAGGCTACTGATGTCTTTGAGACGAGCCTTGTATTTATTCATCTGTTCCACAACAATCAGCTCCACACAGCTAAAACAGGAAGAAAGAGACAAACTGTTAAGAGCTCAAGTAAAGTAAGTAAAGTGTAGCACCCAAAGACTATTTTTCAGCTCAGTGTGGTAGTAAGGTTGGGGGATGAAAAAAAAAAAAAAAACATTTCTTACTTTATGCACTCCAAGACAGGTTTTAGGACAGCAGTTAACTTTGGCTGCGCTTTAGAATCCATCTGCAGAGCCATTCCAAATCCTAATGCCCAGACCACACCCTAGGCCAATTAAATCACACTCTCTGAAGGTGGGACCCAAGCATTAGCATTTTTTAAAGCTTCTTTAGGAGCTCTGGTGGCATAGTGCCTAAGGCATTTGACTGCTAACCAGAAGGCTGGATGTTCAAACTATCAGCACTCCTTGGAAAGAAGACTAGGCAATCTACTTCCTTGGAAACCAAGGAAGGGTCGCTGTGAGTCAGAATCAAGTTGAGGGCAGTGAGTTTATTTATTTTTTGTTTGTTTGTTTGCAGTCAAATTAAGAACTACTACTCTAGAAGAAAAGCAAAGACCCATGAAAAAAGGCATAGGTAAAAAAATAGGAGCATGAAAGTACTAAAATCAAAGGGATTCAGAGCCATGAAATCAGATTAGACCAGATTACAGGAAGACAGGAAGTGTACATAATTTGACATAACAGAACATAAAAAAAAACAAAACAAAAACTATTTAAAAACTATAAGCAATCCTAAGCAAGTGCCCTATTTAAAAAATAAGATCCTTCAAAATTAATAAATTACAGCTGAATAGAATCTAAAGGATTTTTCTATTTTCAGTATAAGAAAACCTAACAGTGTCTAGATGTCAGTACATAGCAATCTTCTTAAAAATATCTGAATTTAATAAATTATTCACTATGCTTGATATCTGGATGAAGTGACTACACTGACTCAACCAGAAGTCCCTGAGGTCTTCCAGAGGTGATGGTGACTGTCCTTACGTGGTGGTCTTACTGATGTCCTGCACACTCTGTAGTGGGTCAGTGGTGTCAGGGCAGCGGAGAATGCAGGGAGCAAACACAATGGCCAAAGCATTAGCAGACATTCGATTAGTGTCTTCCTGTAGAGCAATCCTAAGTAAGAAAAAGGAAAAACAAAAATCAAATGAAAAGGGAGTAAAAGGGAATAATAACATGGAGGTAGGCAGAAGACATGAGTGAAAGAAGTTATTATGACATCAACCTCACAGTATTGGAAACAGCCACATCAGTTTACGGGAGACACTGTAGACTCTTCCCAAACTGTTCTGCCTCTGTCTCACTTTGTTCCTTCCCTGAAGTAACCTAGTTCAACAGATAGTTTATCAAAGGAAATTCATGACTCGCTACTCAAGGCCAGTATCATCAGACCAAAATGTCTGAAGAATGCAAAGTAAAGGCTTTAAGGCATTTTTAGACAAGCATATAAGATATTTAACCAGAAAGAAAGACTTTCTTCCCAATTACTTCTGATATTTACACTCAAGGAAGAGAGACTACTCCTCAATTTTCTTCTGTCAAATGCTGAGCACCATCTTAACCCATCTCTCATGAATTAGGGTTGTTGTTGTTGTTGTTGTTGTTATGTGCCGTCGGGTCGGTCTTGGTTCGTGGTGACTCGACGGCACATAACAACAACAACAACAACAACAACCCTAATTCATGAGAGATGGGTTAAGATGGTGCTCAGCATTTGACAGAAGAAAATTGAGGAGTAGTCTCTCTTCCTTGAGTGTAAATATCAGAAGTAATTGGGAAGAAAGTCTTTCTTTCTGGTTAAATATCTTATATGCTTGTCTAAAAATGCCTTAAAGCCTTTACTTTGCATTCTTCAGACATTTTGGTCTGATGAATTAGGGTTATGTCAACAGATATATGATCCTTTCTAGTTAATGGCTAGAAAACAGGTAGGCTATTTGTCATTATGAGGTTGAAGTTGTTATACAGCTGAAACAGAGCCATGTAGCCCAACTCAGCTGTGGATTTCTATTCCCAGCTACTTCTTTGATAGGAGAGATGCTGACTTTATAAATTAGGGGAAAAAAAAAAATCTGTCAGTTTTCCAAATGGAAGAACTCCTTATATATTTAAAAGAGTCCAATAGAAACTATTAAACATTCTCTTGGTTCTTGAAGTTACCTAACTAGATGAAAGATGAGGCGTTCCAGTGTATTGAGATGAGTTCGGGAGAGCTGGTCAATCACAGAGTATACACCATGGATTGTCTCCTTCCTCTCCTGAAGACCTGAAAACAGTAAAGGCAGTAAATAAGACTGAATATTCCTCTTTATATGTTCTATCTTCCTCCTGGACAGATGCTAAGTAGCAGAAGAAGTTGGCTCTAGAGTTTTGGCACTGAAGGAACATGTGGGGAAATGGATTTCCTTTTGAAAAGACTAAAGAGAGATGACAAAAGAAAACTGTAATCGATCCTGGGGAATATCAGGAATCCACTTGACCTGATAAATTACTTAATGGGGCAGTGGGTAGTCTGTAGTGAGATGGTCCAGGTACCATAGAAAGACAGTTGCCAGTATATTGAACTAAGATCAGGCAAAGGAGACAACTGACATTCAGGACAGACATGGCAACTGTACGCATTTGAAGCAAATATACTTAACTGTCTGCAGAAACGATTCTGTCCTTAAAAAGATTCAGAGGGAATAAATGAAAAAAAATGAGACATATCATTAAGGCAGCAGCTAATAAAAATATAACCAGTGGGGGTGGAGGGAACCACCAGTGAAAAGCAACTTGTAACTTTAAGAATTACAACATCTAATCTGTTGAAATGAAAATGTCATGCTCTGATATGACATATGGAAAATATGGATAATGGTCTCCTGTGGAGTCTAAAGAAAGTTGGAGGCTGAGAATTTGTCAATTCATCTCTCTTACTCTTTTGAGGGAGGCATGGCAGGGGAAGAGCAACTCACAGTTAACCACTCAACTCCCTTTGCTTGATTTCTATAATATATATACTAAACAGTCTCCTGAGTTGTAATACATTTCCTGGAAATCTTGATTACAGGATTGGGATAGAGATGTCCTAATGTTTCAGCCATTATGATTCCCCATTAAAATGAATCATCTGTCATAGTTTATATACCAATCTCACAGGAATTTGAGGCCTCATGCCTCAGGGTTAGAACACCTCTAAGTAAGTCTTCATCAATATTCTACACACCTGTCTCTCTCTCTCTCTCACAGCTGTTGAGTCGGATCTGACTCATAGCGAACCTTCCTTGGTTTTCTGAGGCAGTATTACTGTGGAAGTAGATTGCCAAACCTCCCTTCCAAGGAGTGGCTGATGGGTTTGAATCACCAGCCTTCTGGTTAGCAGTCAAATGCCTTAGGCAAAAACCAAACTCTGAAACCTGCTAGACTTGGCATAAAGTAGGCAGCCAAGTTTATAATACAGAGTTCTTGCTTAGATTCATAAACCAGCACTTAAATCTTCTATTTTATCTTTTAACCCGTTTCATAACCCTAGTCTGAATCTCTTTCTTTGTGAGAAGTAACTAAATAGCTTATTTATAGAAAACATTTAGGACACTGACATTTCAATGAATCTCTCAAGAGTCAACAGTTGGATAGGTGACAGTACCCTGGCAGTTTGGAATTGACTGCCAAAAGCTTAACTCTGGACTACAAAAATTAAACCATTTTAGGGGATAATTCCGTAATCTATACTGAAGATGACACTCTTTTTCTAAGTGTAGGCCTTCCTTCTGATCCAGGAAACTTGTGCTTACCCATAGCCCGAAGAAATTCTTCATAGAGTTCAAAGGTCATGAGTGGATTAGGCAAATCACGAAGCCATTGTTTGAATACACTTGCAATGACATGTATGTTATAGTCATCTAGGTTTACATTCTCAGCATCTATTCAGAGACAAGAGTTAGATTACAAAGCCGAAACATGTAAAAAGATTCAAATAATTGATTTTATTTTATTTTTTCCTTTTATTTATTTTTTGCAGTGTTCCCTCCCCTCTCTTCCCACCCCTGGCAACCAACAAAGAAAATTTCCTTCCATATATAAACCTTTCTTTGACTTTTCACAATAATGAACTAATGTAATATTTGTCCTTCTGTGACTGACTTATTTCACTCAGCGTAATGTTCTCTAAGTTCATCCACATTATGTGGTGTTTTGTAGATTCTACACTATTCTTCAATGTTACACAGTATTCCACTCTGTGTACATACTGTAGTTTGCTTATCCATTCTTCTGTTGATAGGCACCTAGGTTGTTTCCATCATTTTCCTATTGTAAATAGTGCTGCAATGAATATGGGTGTGCGTATATCTGTTCTTATCCTGGCTCTCACTTCTTAGGATATATATCTAGTAATGGGATTGCTGGGTCAAATGGTATTTCTAATTCCAGCTTTTTAAAGAATCGCCATACTGCTTTCTTCAGTGGTTGTATCATTTTACAGTCCCACCAGCAGTGTATGACAGTTCCAATCTCTCCACATCCTCGTCAGCATTTATTTTCAAATAATTCATTTCAGAAAGTATCATCACCAAAAAAAGCCTAAGTTTCTTAAACTGACTAACTCACATCTTCTACAATCTAATTACATGCTTTGAAAAAGTGCTTCCAAAGAAGAAATAGTTGTTATTTATTTTTTTCCAAATCTGTTGTGGGCTGATACATTCATTACTGCATGTGGCAACACTGTTAAGCTGCTCTTAAATAGTTGCTCTCAATTTCTATTTTTATTTTGTTGTCAACTGGTCCATGGAGTGGCCATTTAAAGGGCAATGCTTTAGGTGACAAATGGAAAAGAGGCCCATAGAACATTTTCTAAAACTAAGGATGATATTAAGTCATTCTTGGAGATGAAAGGATGGTGAAAATTTAGCTTAGGAGATGTAATGGAAACACCTTTACTATATTTTACTTATAAACTCCCTAAAGTTATACAGATTCTTTGGTACGCAGAACTTCCTGACTGAATTTTACTAGGTATTTTCTGTTATTATTTCCATACTAAATTCATTTCTCACGGAACAGGCTAAAATAAAAAATATTTTGAATATGTTTTTGGCCATGCCAAAACAAACTTTGTACCTATGGTTGATTCAAAAACATCTATGCCTTCACAACACTATTAAACAGCAGAAGTTGAAAATGAAGTCAACCCCTTGGATATGTTCCAGGATTGAGACTAGAGCTCTATGCAGACAGATGCTCAACTTACTAATTTTGTAAGTAACTAAGTCATCAATGTAGAAAGGCAAGCAGATGCACTGGAAAGAGAACCAGACTTTAAGTCAGAATAACAGAGACTAGTAGGCAATAGCTTAGATTATAGTTCTGAAGATCTGAAGTTAAATCCCAGCTTGGCCACTTATTGATGATTAATCTTTGGGCAACAACCTCTATAATGGGGATAATAATATTCATAATTCATAGGACTGTTGTGAAGATTATTATGGAATGTATATCACAATGCCTTACATCTTCATCAACCACTTGTTACTTAGTATTTTGAAACCTTAATTTTCTTCTTTGTAAATTAAAGATATGACATATCTCACAGGATTTTTTTTCTAAAAATTAAATGAGATCTGTCTGAAAATGCCTAACAATGCCCTGCACAAATGATGTGCTCAATAAACGCTTGCTGAATTGACCTTTTTAAAAGCAGACTCTTTAGAAAGCTGCAAAATGGCAAATGACCACCAAAGAAAAGTCTGCATTTTTCTGGCTGCAAATAAAAGATTAACATGTAATGAAAACTGTATGAGCATGAAAATATCTATCTAAATAAAAGTATTTGGTCTTGATTTGAAGGATACTATTTTACCTGTATCTAGACTGTGTCGAAGCTCCTTGATTTTATTAGTTGAACCAGATTTTCGGTAAATTCCTTCTGTATACAATCCATGCATTTCAATGTAGTTTATGAGCTTTTCCACCACTAAAGGAACAGTTCGGTCTTCACTGGTCAAACGGGACAGTTCAACCCCAAACTGTCGAGATGATAGCTCTGGGTCATACTAAATGGAAGATAATTTTTGTTTCTAAATATAGTCAAACACATTTTAACATGTTTAATCATTTCTTTGAGAGGAACTAAGTTTTCATTTCCCAGAAGTTTATGAGTATAGTTAGGAGGTTTGGGACATTATGATTAATCCTAAGAATATAAATGAGCATAGTGAGATGTTAGTTTCCATCCTTTTCCACTGGAAATCACCGAAAGAAAATAATGGAGAATTGAGGCAGTGGCAACCGGAAACTGTATCCCTTCTTATTGAAAATCTCTTCATGCAAGGGTGGATTTGGGTGTGGGAGAAGAGGGATGGATTTTGTTTTCAAACAGCTTGAATATTTACTAGGTACCATTAGAATTCTGGGAGCCCTGGTGGCATAGTACCTAAGGCATTTGACTGCTAACCTTCTAGAAGGTTGGTGGTTCAAACTCACCAGCCCCTCCTTGGAAGGAAGGTTGGGCAATCTACTTCTGTAGAGATACTGCCTCGGAAACCCAAGGAGGGGTCACTATGAGTCAGAGCCAACTCAACAGCAGTGAGTTTGGTTTTTATTAGAAAATCTACTGATTTTATAAAAATTCTTGTTACAAGTAATTTCTGAAGCACAAGCATGTGTTGATGTTTATGTAAACTTTAGAGAAGTTTAAATGAATACTGATGTCATTAACTAAGAGCAGAAACATATATAGATTGGCCCATGATTAGTGCTAAGGCTCTTTCTTATTGAATGTGATAGTGGATCTCATATCATCCTTATTAACCATAGCTTACGTAACGACAACAGAACAACTTATCCTTAAGATTACTGAAGTAATTTATAGAAAAGAAAAATGCCAGGTATTATCTATGAAGTTGAATTAAATAAATCTCTTCCTTCTGTACCATTCTTCAACCTCAACTCAAAATCCAGTCAGTTCAATCTGCATTCAATCAGTTGCCAAGTTGTTCTGGTCAGTCAGTATACCCTTTCTGTTTATTTATTTACTTTTCTTCTCTGTTTATCCTAATTCAAATTTATATCATCATTAACTTTGACTATGCAACAGCTTCTTGATAAATTTCCCCACATTTATTTTCTTCCCTTTTAACGTAATCTATAGTATATTTTCCTGAAAAATCTGCAGTAGCTAATACATCAAAAATCAATGAATGAAGTCCAAATATTCTTGAGTCTACCATTCAAGACCTTACTTGATCTAGTCCTAATTTCCCTTTCTAGTCTTACATTGGGAGCTCTGGTAGCATAGTGGCTAAGACACTTGCCTGCTAACCAGACGGCTGGCGGTTCAAACCCACCAGCCACTCCTCGGAAGGAAGGTTGGGCAATCCTACTTCCGTAGTGATACTGCCTCGGAAACCCAAGGAGGGGTCGCTATGAGTCGGGGCCGACTCGACGGCACATAACAACAACAACAACAACAGTCTTACATTAATACCTTTATCATTTATGTGCTAGGTACCATGAAAACAAAATCGAATGAATAGCAGACAGTCCTTACCCTAAATCAAATACTAACACTAAAAGTCTAAGTGTGTGGAAATGAGAAAAACAACCATAACAGATCTATTAGGTACTGTGTAATGAGAGAAGAGAAGTAACTATACCAGTAGGCTGAAACAACTATATCAGGGCTGGGAAACAACAAATGACCTCCAGAAGACAGATGCTTAACCTAAGAGTTGAAAAGTAAAGTCAAGAAGGCAAAAAGAGATCCTACCTCAAAGGCACAGGCAACATAGAACTAAAGTTGGGAAACAAACCATAATTAATCTGGTATGGCTGAAATAAAAAATGAGGAAAGTCCAGAGAAGGATATAAGTATTTTGAATACTAATACACAGAATTCAGGTCTTATCCTGAGGATAAGGAAGTCACCAAAGAATTCTAAGTTGGAGAAGACATAATTAGTTTTGTGTTATTTTGCATTATTCACCTACATACATCCTGCACTACAGTACTTACTGAGTTTCCATTTTGAGGTATGATAAATTAACATCAGTTAATATCTCTGAAAAGTATTTCTGTATCTCAGGCATAATTGAAAGGACATGTAATCTTGAAATAGAGGTTATATTAAAATTTTAGCATCACCACTATTTGAACTTGGCTAGGTTACTTCATGGGAGCTCCGGTGGCATATGACTGCTAACCAGAAGGCTGGCAGTTCAAACCCACCGGCCACGCCTAGGAAGGAAGATTGATTATTTCTTATTTTCAACAAGAATACCACTGTTCTACCCTATAGCACTATCATAAAAATTAAGTTACAGGTGAACATACACAGTATGTTGTTGTTGTTATTTGCCATTGAGTCGGCCCTGACTCCTAGTGACCCCTCCTTGGGTTTCCAAGGCAGTTATCACTACGGAAGTAGGATTGCCCAACCTTCCTTCCGAGAAGTGGCTGGTGAGTTTGAACCGCCAGCCTCCTGGTTAGCAGTCAAGTGCCTTAGGCACTATGCTACCAGAGCTCCTATACACAGTATAGTACCTGACATATGATAAATGCCCAATCAATTTTCAAAGAAATAAAATGTAATAATAATGTTTGTTGCAATGATTATAACAAAATAAACTTTAGTCTAACTTCTTGCTATCACTGTGACATACACATATGAAGACATTATTTATGTTCTTTAAATGTTGTAACTTTCCCTACAGCATTAGGAATCTTAATAGTTAAGATTTATGAAAGTAAAAGGGGAAAAAATAAAAAGAAAAGAAAACACTGAGGGCATTAAACAAAAACTTATAAAACAGCTTGAATAGATCAATCAACTGGTTTGGTTGAAATCAGCAATCTAAAGTAAACCTACCCACTGCCATTATGTCGATTCCAACTCATATTTAAAAATTCAATTTCTTGAAATTATTGTAAAAATTAGTGCTACTATTTCCAACTGAAAAAAATAAATTAAGTTTAATTCTGAGAGTCTAGGGTGTTTACTAGGGTCTACCCACCAGCCACTCCTTGGAAGGAAGATGGGGCAATCTACTTCCGTAGTGATACTGCTTCGGAAATCCAAGGAGGGGTCGCTATGAGTCGGGTCAGCCTTGACAGCACATAACAACAACAACAACATCTTTAATGGTGGATCCTACAACCAATTTTTTCCTTTTTATCACTGTGAAGCTGTAGAATCTGCTTTTCTGATTAGCTTCTTAGTTTTTTGCCCTTTGTAGTTTAAGAATTCAGAAAATGCCCTAAGGGGAAAAAACCTCAAATTCCAGGCTCAATTTTCTGTATGTCTGCATCATGGCTCCTCGAATCAATGTAGTCTCAAACTCCATTTTCTGTATCTATAGCCCTATGAGATTGCTGGCTTCTCTGTTTCTTAAATGAGGCCCTCAGCTCAGATTCTTGGTCTCTACACCATATTAACTTCTTGGCCACAGCCTACCACTCTCAAGGGAGTTGACCTGTGTGCTTGGGACCATGGTCGCAGGGGACACAAAGCTCAATCGGCATAACATACTACACAAAAACACTGTTCTACATCCTGCTTTGGCGAGTAGCAACTGGGTTCTTAAAAGCTTGCAAGCAGCCATCTAGATGCAATGATAGGTCTCTCCTCATCCTGAGCAAAAAAGAATGAAGAAGACCAAAGATGCATGGAAATAATTAGTCTAAGGGACTGGTAGACCATGTGTTCCTTAGCTTATATGGCATGAGACCAGAACTAGATGGTGCCCTGCTACACCAGAAACTAGAAAATTCCTGATAGGAGAAAAACATCCCACAGAATATAGATTCACCACTCTGCAATTCTACTGCCTTTAGGATCTTAGCCCCTCAGATCCAATTTGTATGGGTAGCTCTCTGATGCTTGCCAACGGTCAATTTTTCAGTTCTTCTCAGCAAGAACATTTGTCTGCCAATAAGCTATTATACCTTAGCTGAAAGCATTATGCCCCACCTTCATTGTATTTAAGCTCTGAAACAGATTTTTCGATGAACTTTGCAATGATTTGCCACTAATTTGGAGCAAATGCAAATTCTATACACAGACTATATACAACACTCATGCCTATTTATATTATAGTTCAGATTTGCACAGCATTTCTAAAACTGTAACAGGGTCCTTTGGTCCTACATAACAGACTTCATGGCAGTAGGTTTGGTCTGGTTACAACTATGGCTAATAAAGGAGCTCTGGTAGTGTAGTGCCTAAGGCACTTGACTGCTAACCAGAAGGTGGAAGTTCAAATCCACCAGCCACTCCTCGGAAGGAAGGTTAGGCAATCTACTTCCTTAGTGATACTGCCTCAAAACCCAAGGAAGGGTTGCTATGAGTCAGGTCCGACTTGACAGCACATAACAACAACAACAACAACAACATGGCTAATAAGTAACAAATAATGTTGTGATTATACAACCACCAGTAAAAGTTTGCTTACCTTTTTAGAGCACTTGGCTGTGGTTTTCAGACAGCACTTCTTGTGGCAAGCATACTTGCATACTGAAAAACATGTAAAGAGTGATGTAGTTTTAGATGGGTCCATATCAATGATAAGAACTTTACCAGTTCACAACTTGTTTTTTTGGCTGTTAAGTATTTCCTTTCAATGTGAGCTCTGGTGGCATAATGCCTAAGGCATCTGACTGCTAACCAGAAGGCTGGCGGTTCAAACCCACAGGCAGACTGGGCCTTCCATAGAGATACCACCTGGGAAACCCAAGGAGGGGTCACTATGAGTCATAATCAACTCGATGGCAGTGAGTGAGAGTTTTGCTATAATGTCTTACACTTTTTGTTGTTGTTAACTTTTTGGAGTCAATGCCAACTCATGCCAAGCTTATGTACAACAAAACAAAATGCTTTGTGGGATTTTCATTTCCCAGTCTTCTGGAAAAAACGAAGTTGAAAAACATGCTTAACATTTCTAACCATTGTCTATGAAAAAGCTTTTTATTCTTTCAAGATTCCCCCTCCCTGACCTCATCAATATTCCAGCAAGACAGGTGATTTGATTCAAAAATTAGTGCTCATGTTCCCCCACGTACATGCTTTATAATATAACCTGCTAAAAGGCCAGTTAAAAATCATTCCTATGGGTAACTAAGGAATTATTATCAAAGACTCTTAGTTAAATGGAAACTAACTGGTTAGCACGTTAAGATAAAAAAAAAAGGCCTCATTTATTAGATTTTCTCCGAAGGCCCAGAATAGAGCTCTGAGAAATCAAAACATCAGGACTATCAGTTGTGACTGAAATGATGAGATAAAGAAAAGATTCAGAACAGAAATAATTTGTTGGACCCATATATATGGGGGTGGCTGGGAAGTCAGTGGGCAGCAGAGGCACACTAAGAGAATGAAACCACAAACACCTGGGCTATGTCATTTTGCTACAACAGCTTTGACTCATGCATAACAATACCTGACTCTCTCTCTCTCTCTCTCTCTCTCTCTATATATATATATTTAATTGTGATTTGGGTGAAAGTTTACAGAGCAAATTCATTTTCCATATGTAATTCATAAACATTTTGTTTCATGACCCTACTGCAATTCCCTACAATGTTAACAGTTCTCTTTTCACTTCCTCCCTATAGTTAACCTCTTCCTTGTGTCCTTCTTTCCTATGCATTTCTGCCCCCTTGAGCTATCTCCCTGTGCAAACACTGTGCTTCTGTTCTCCCGTGACTCATCAATAGATCACTCTTAGGAGTGTATCTACCTGATGTAAATGTTCACCTCATATGCCTGTCTATTGTTTAGCTGGAACCCACCAGAGTGAGTTCAATTCCAGACCTGAAGGGTAACTAGAGGCCATAGTCTTGGGGTTCTCACCAGGCTATACCAGACCAGCAAACCTGGTCTTTCTCCTATTTTTTTTTTTTTAATGATTTTGAGGTTTGTTCCACATTGTTCTCCCATTCTATCGAGGATCTCCTGCAGTGATCCCTTTCTGAGAGGTTAACAGTGGTAGCTGGGCACCGTCTAATTCTTCTAGATGGTCTCACCGTCATATAGGCTGAGGATCGCATGGTCTACCAGTCCCTTGGACTAATACTTTCCATGCATCTTTGGTTTTCTTCATTCTTTTTTGCTCTGAACGAGGAGAGACATTGTTGCATCATCTAGATGGCCACTTGCAAACTTTTAAGAACCAAGTTGCTACTCACCAAAGGAGGATATAGAACAAAGTTTTTGTGTAGTATGTTATGCCAAATGAATCCTATGTCCCCTGCAACCACAGTCCCCAGCATACAGGTCAACTACCTCTGAGGGTGGTAAGCTGTGGCCAGGAAGTTATCATAACTTTGCCCCTTGTTAGCTCTATGATACATTTGGACATTCTTACAGCACATACAAAAACATATGTAAATATCTATCTTAAACTGAACTCTGGTAGCATAGTGCCTAAGGAAGGAAGATGGGGCAATCTACTCCTGTAGTGATATTGCCTCAGAAACCGAAGGAGGGGTCGCTATGAGTTGGGACCGACTCGAGGGCACATAACAACAAAAAACTTCTGAACTATAATTTGAGGTTTTCAAGGCCAAAATCAAGCAGAAGAGGATGAATCATTGTACTGGTAAAGTAACCAAGAAAATAAAGAAAGTTAATTGATTCTATTAAGAAACCAAACCAAACCCATCCCAATCATAAAAAAACTTCTTTAACCTTTCAATTTCAGCTCACAGAGGAAAATACATCAAACCTACAGGAATCAAAATAACATTATAGAGTCAAATACATTTTATAACATTTCTCATTTTTGCTCCCACTAGAAATTTTTAGATTATTCATAAGAAAATGAAAGGAAAACCAACGTTAGACCATGGAGTAAGTGAACACATCCAGCACAGTGATGATTTTACTATGGTAAACATAACTTTTATCCTTATTGTCATACTAGACCCAGCCCTTCATAATATTTCCTTCATTCATTTTGAGCCTACTAGTAAAAGCAAAGGAGCCCTAGTGGCACTATAGCTAAGTGCTATACCCAGAGGCTCCATGGGACAAAGACCTGGTAACCTGCTTCTGTAAAGATTACAGGCAAGAAAACCTTGGGGGCAGTTCTACTCTGTCTCAAGAGGTTATCGAGGAATTGAAATCAACTCAAAGGTGCTTAATGGTAGTAAAAGCAAACCCTCACAGAATTACTGATAACATCAGAGTAGATGCATGGAGTAAAAACCAAAAACCAAACCAAACTCACTGCCATCAAGTTGGATACAACTCATAGCGACCCCTCCTTGGGTTTCCAAAGTGGTATTACTACGGAAGTAGATTGCCCAACCTTCCTTCTGAGGAGTGGCTGGTGAGTTTGAACCACCAGCCTTCTGTTAGCAGTCAAATGCCTTAGGCACTACACCATCAGAGCTGTAGCTTAGGACCTAACAAGTGTCTCTACTAATATGTTAGGATTTATATATTTTGATGAAAGGTTTATAGTGGAAAAAAAAAGTACCTTTTTGGAAATAACCTAAGAATTTGTTCATTAATTCATCCATCCATCTAAAGGTCTGTCTATCTAACAAGTATTTATTAAAACTTATTATGTGTCAGAACTACTCTAGAACATGATGATAGAGACAAGTAAGTTTCCTGAACTTCTAAAATTTAAATTCTAGAAGGACAGTGATCTACTTGACAAACAAGAAAACAAATGAGATGGCATTTGAGTGGAGACAAGAGCTACTGAAATTATAAGTCATGCTAAAATCTGGGAAAACCTACAAGGTGAATAATAGTACCAGGGAGCTACACACTCATTGGAACAATCAACTATATTAAAAGGGCAGCATTTGCTCACAGATAGAGAGAGCTATGAAATCAGGAAAGGATAGGAGAGAAAGATGAAGGGAAATAGTAAACACCGGGAAGAAGTGGGAAGAGTGCTGCTACATTGTGAGGTTTACAATAAACATCACAGAACAAAATGTGTGTCAATTCTGTAAACTTTCATCCAAATCATAATTAAGAAAAAGACAGAAAAAAATAAATAAAATCTAGAAGAAAATTTTGGATAGAATACAAAGGCTCTAAGTGACTAAGGGATACTAAAAAATCTGGTTTGGCAACAATGAGTATGTGAAGGGGAATATAGTGAGAGATGAGGTTAAAGAATTAGCAGTGTGATTTAGTCCTTTATATTAAAGAAGATAAAAAGAAAGTTAAGGAAATAAGAAATGTCAAGTGGGGGACTTCTGGTAACATGGAGGAATCGGCAAACAAGCGACACAGACCCTCTTCAACAACAAGAAAAGAAAAACCAATTGACAGAGATACAGAAGCTAATCCTGGAACCCTGAGCTTTGAAAGGAACTATACAGTGGTGGATTAGGCACCAACTAGTGGAAAAACCTGAACGAAAACAGTGAGTATAGAGATGGCTGGAGCTGCAAACTGTAGGGATGGAGGAATAGGCAGACAAGCGACACAGACACTCTTCAACAAAGAAAAGAAAAACCAATTGACAGAGATACAGAAGATAATCCTGGAACTCTGAGCTTTGAAAGGAACTATACAGTGGTGGATTAGGCACCAACTAGTGGAAAAACCTGAACGAAAACAGTGCGTACAGAGTCAGCTGGAGCTGTGGACTGTCAGCTACTCTGATGAGACCAACAGCCTGAATATTTCCAAGCTGTGTTGGGACCTGAGAATTGACCTAAAGATCAGTCCCAGGCACCAAGGGCTGCAGCGACAACTGCTTGGGTGGCCTATGACTAGGAAGTGAAACAGCAAGGAGGGAGACAACCTGAGCTGTAGACTTCCTGCTGTCCAGAGGGCACAGCCATTTTGATTGTTTACACATGGCAGCCATTTTGGATATTTAAAGTGACCGAGGGTGCAGCCATTTTGAATTTTATAAGTGGTGGCCATTTTGGATATTTAAAGTGACCGAGGGCACAGCCATTTTGAATGTATACAAGTGGCAACCATTTTGGATTTTAAAGTGACAGCATTCTCATTTGGATTCCAGGGACCTAAGAACAGGCTCTGTTTGCCAGGGTCGGCAAGGACATACGAGAGGCTGACAGTGGAAAGGAGACAGGTGGTGAGTGTGTAAGTGCTGTGAACCAATGAATAGAGGAGCACAGCACAGTACCCTGCTTGCGTAGATAACACAAAAAGAAAACAAAAATCATGGGCAAGTCACTCCAACATATAATCACCAATTAAATACAAACACAAAAAACGTCACAATGCCTCAGAGACAACAGAGCATCACACTTCACACAAAGAAGCAAGATAAAGCAGGAGAAACAAGGGAGCAGGATACAGACCCAAAACACATCCCTGAGGAAGACACAGCACTGGAACTCCCTGATTAGGAATTCAAAAGAATTATATTTAGGTATCTTCAACAGATTGAGAGACAGACCAAGGAAAACACAGACAAAAACCCTAGAAGAATTTTGGAAGACAATACAAGAACAAAAGACAAAATCAATGAAAAATTAGAAATGATTCTTCATCTACAGATAGAAATCCAGAAGATTAATACTAAATTGTCAGAAATAGATAACACACTGGAAGGGCGAAGGAGTAGAATTGATGCAAGGGAAGAAAGAATTAATGAGATTGAAGACAAATACCTGAATACTTCTTTGGAAAGGGATCAATCAGAAAAAGATCAAAACAAAATGAAAAGGAATATCTACATGTCATTGGAATTCCAGAACAGGAAGAGAAAAATAAAACCACTCAGAAAATTGTCCAAGATATGTTGGAGGAGAACTTCCCTGATATGATGAAAGAGGAGAATATATCCACTCAGGAAGTCCAACAAACCCCAAACAGGATAGACCCCAAAAGAAAAACACCAAGACATATCATCATCAAACTCACCAAAACCAAAGACAAAAGAAAGAATCATGAGAGCAGCACAGGAAAAATGAAAAGCTACTTACAAGGGGCAACCAATAAGACTAAGCTGGGATTTCTCGACATAAACCATGCAGGCAAGAAGACAGTGGGATGGTATGTATTTTCAACCAAGAATTATGTACCCAGCCACATTGTCCCTCAAATATGATGGGGAAATTAGGACATTTCCAGATAAGCAGAAATTAAGGGAATTTGTTCAAACCAGACCTTACAAGAGATGCTACAGGGAGCCCTTTGGACAGAGAAGCAACAACAGCCAACAACAACTGACCATTAACACACATGATGATATAACCCAGAAACCAACCCAGCTATGGACGTATCCAAAGTAAATAAGCCTAAATGATTGTAAATAGGGAACCAGAGACACCAACCGACAAATGAGGACAACTACAAACCAAAAAGGGAAAAAAATCTGTGTCGTTACAGAACTTCTAGAAGGTAGGGAAGTCAAGAC
The DNA here is from genome assembly GCF_000298275.1 of Orycteropus afer afer. Classification (NCBI taxonomy): domain Eukaryota; kingdom Metazoa; phylum Chordata; class Mammalia; order Tubulidentata; family Orycteropodidae; genus Orycteropus; species Orycteropus afer. The sequence continues at coordinate 1,612,460 of NW_006921602.1, read as the reverse complement.
AACTACAAGATAGAATGGACTGTTCTAAACTTGGGAAGAAATCACAGGGTAACCTCAAAGAAAATGATAAACCTTCACATCAAAATAAAAAAGAGGACCAGCATAAATATTCAGCAAATACTAAAACAATAGCAATGAAGGAAGTGATAACATGATTCATAAACAAAATGAGCTCATCATAGAAAATTATATGGAACAAAGAAATCAACACAATGAAAAAGCACATGACAAAAATGACAGCAACAAATTCGTATTTGCTGATAATTACATATCTGGCAAGGGACTTATCTCTAAGATTGATGGGGAACTCTAATGCCTCAACACCAAAGGAATTAACAATCCAATTGAAAAATGGGCAGAAGACATGAATAGACACTTCACCAAGGAGGATATTCAGGTAGTCAGCTAATACATGAAAGGATGTTCACAATCATTGGCCATCAGAGAAATGTAAATCAAAACAACAATGAGATATACCATCTCACCCCAGCACTGATGGCAAGATTCAATGAGACATAAAATAACAAATGCTGATGGGGATGTGGAGAAATTGAAACTCTCATACACTGCTTGTATAACTGTGAAGTGACACAACCACTGTGGAACGCAATATGGCAATTTCTTAGGAAGTTGGAATTGGAGATACCATTTGACCCAGCAATCCCATTACTAGGTATAAATCCTAGAGAGATGAGAGCCAGGATAGGAACAGAAACATGCACGCTCATGTTCATCACAGAACTACTTACAAAATAGCAAAAAGATGGAAACAACCTACATGCCCATCAGCAGAAGAGTGGATGACCAAACTATGGTACATATACATACTGGAATGCTATGCAGCACTAAAGAATTATGTAGAGTCTGCAAAACACCATATAATATGGATGAACTTGAAGGACACTATGCTGAGTGAAATAAATCAATCACAGCAGTACAAATATAGTATTAGTTCGTTTTTTTGGGGGGGGAAAGGAAAAGGTGGTATTTTGGGGGGAGATTCTTTTTTTGTTGCCCGGGGGGGGGGGGGGGGGGGGGGGGGGGGAAAAAAAAAAAAAAAAAAAAAAAAAAAGCATTGATCCATGTCACTTTAGTTTTGTGTATTTCACTGTACATAAATTATATTTCAATGAAATGCATTTTTAAAAAAATAAAAAATAATTAAAAAAAGAAAAAGAAATATCAAGTGGTTAAAAAAAAATTCCCAAAAGATCTCTCATACTTACATTTGCAAACAGAAGCTCGGTCCATTATCCATATCAAAGAAGAACAGTACTCACAGTATGTAGGGATGCTGTATTGGGTGGCTTTAAAGATGTGACCATTGTGTTCTTCAACCTAAATATAAAAATTTAGCTGTTTATAGTAAAGGTAACACAGTAAATACTACCCTAACAGGGTCAACTAATGGGAAATACTTTAATTTCTCATTTAAGTCTTTACTGTGTACTTATTCCACAGGGAGAATTATGATATCCTGAGAAATAAAATCAAACTGTATGGTTCCTTCTCTCAAAATAGGCTTGAACCACCAACCTTTTGAATAGCAGCAGAACACTTAGCTCTTTGCTTTTATTTTCCTCTGCTTTTAAAATGAAAAAAGTGTAAAGTATTTATTCATTAGAAATTAACAATAAACATTATATGTTATCAAAAATAACATTTTTGTGAAAAATACCTCTATCTTCAAAACAAAACAAAAACATATAATGATAAGTTTGTTATTGTTGCTAGCTGTTAAGTCAATTCCAACTCATGGTGACTCCATGTGTGCAAGTACAACTACTCCATAGGGTTTTCAAGGCTGTTACCTCTTAGAAGCAGATCACCAGGAATGTCTTCTGAGGCAAAGGGGCGGCGAGGGTGGGGGGGCTGTCAAATTGCCAACCTTTTGGCTAGTAATTCAGTGCTTAACTGTTTGTACCCCTCAGGGATTTCTGATGATTAGTAAGTCAAAAAACTGGCATGGCAGAGATCTCTGATTTTCTCTAACTTCACAAAGTGGGAGGAGGATCAAGTTCAATAGCTCAAGGCTGATTCCTATGAGGCTGAGGTCAGACATGCCTCTACCCTCCAACCTTTTTACTAATTCTGACACCAACCATCTCTCCATGCACTCTCTACTTTTCTGCTGAGTTCGATTTGTTGCAATGGCCACACAGAACTCACAGACATCACACTATAATGATCTCTTTAATGTTTGACTTAAAAAAATCATGTAAAAGACATCTAGATACTCATAGCCACTTCTTCATTCAATCTATTGCAGAATGCAGGTTAAAGTATATGAAGAAAATTCAGCTTAATACAGATATGAAGTTGGAAAATGAAGGAACGTTTTTAACATTCCTTTCAGATAATGATACTTTACTAAAACTCTACAAATGGGAACTTAATGATTAATTGCAATGTGAAACCTGAAACCATCTAATAAAGTCTTCATACACTGTGACATTAAAATCCATTGTTCTGAATATATTATAATTTCAAACTTTTACCTTCAATGATACAAGTGAGAAAATAAAAAGATAAAGAACAGACTCAGAGAATATTTGCAAATATATAACTGATAAAAATCTCATATCTGGAATATATATATGAAGAACTATTACAATTCAATAGTAAGAAGATAAACAACCTAATTAAAATGGGTAAAATATTTGAATGACAATTCAAAGGTGAAAATACAAATGGCCAATAAGCACATGAGAAGATAGCCAGCATCACTAGTTATTAGGGAAAAGCAAATAAAAACCACAGTGAGAAACCACTATAATCAAAAAGACAGTAACAAATGTTGTTAAGAATGCGAATAAACTGGAACCCTCAGACACTGCTGGTGGGAATGTGAAAATGGTGCAGTCACTTTGAAAAATGGGTTGGCAACCAAAGATTATTAGTGGTTACCAGGGACAGAAGGGGGTGGGGAAAGGGGAAGCTTTTGTTTGTGGGGCATTGTGTTTACGATAATAGTGGTGGAACATTTTGGAAAAGGACAGCTATAATGGTGGCATAATATGAAAAATGTTACCAATGTCCCTGAGCTGTAAACAGGGAAGTTGTTATGTTGGCAAATGGCTTGTTGTGTATGTTTTCACCACAAAAAAAGTAAAAAAGAAAAAGATAAAACCAAGTTTTCAAAATGTCAAACAGAGGGTTACCAAATAACCCAAAAATTCCACTCCTAGATATAGCCAGGAGACCTCAAAACATATGTCTATGCATAAATCTGTACACAAATATTCAGAGCAACATTAATAAATATAGCCAAAAAGTGGTAACAACTTAAATATCTCTCAACAGATGAATGGATAAACAAAATATATATCCATATAATGAAATACTATTCAGCTTAAAAAAAAAAACCAAACTCATACATACAACATCGAAGAACCTCAAAAACATTATGCTAGGAAACCATATGCAAAAGATCACATTTTACATGATTTCATTTATATGAGATGTCCAGAATAGGCAAATCCAGCAAGAGTAGTGGATTAGTAGATTAGTGGTTCTCAGAGGCCATGGGGAAGTGAGAATGGGGAGTGACTCCCTAATGAGTATGGAGTTTCTCTTTGTGGCGATGAAGATGTTCTGGAATTAGATAGTATGGATGGTTGTACAACACTTTCAAAATACTAAAAAGTATTAAAGTGTATACTTTAAAATGCATAAAATGGTGAATTTTAATACTAAAAAAAAGCCTAGAATGTTTGTAATTCAATTGTACAAGTGATTATTTTTTGAGACAGCCATCACATACAGATTAAAAATTATTTTATCACACAGAATATTAAAATGATGTGAATTTAAGAATGTTGTTGTTGTTGTTAAGTGCCGTCGAGTCATTTCCAACTCAGCAACCCCATGCACAGCAGAACGAAACACTGCCCGATCCCGCGCCAGCCCCACAATCCCTGCTATACTTGAGCCTATCATTGCAGCCACCGTGTCAATCCATCTCGTTGAAGGCCTCCCCCTCTTTCGTCGACCCTCCACCCTACCAAGCATGACATCCTTCTCCAGGGAATGGTCCCTTCTGACAACATGACCAAAATAGGTGAGACGAAGTCTGGCCATTCTTGCTTCCAAGGAGCATTCTGGCTGTACTTCCTCCAGGACAGATCTGTTAGTTCTTTTAGCAGTCCATGGTACTTTTAGCATTCTCCACCAGCACCACAACTCAAAAGCATCAACTCTTCTTCGGTCTTCCTTATTCACTGTCCAGCTCTCACATGCATACCAGGCGATTGGAAATATCATGGCTTGTGTCAGGTGCACCTTAGTTCTCAAGGAGATATCCTTGCTCCTCAGCACTTGAAACAGTTCCTTCGCAGTTGACTTTCCCAATGCTACACATCGTCTAATGTCCTGACTGCTGCTTCCATTGGCATCAATTGTAGAACCAAGCAACATGACATCTTTGACAACCTCAATCTTCTCTCCATTTATTGTGATGCTGCTCATTGGTCCAGTTGTGAGGATTTTTGTTTTCTTTATGTTGAGATGTAATCCATACTGCAGACTGTATTCTTCAACCTTCATCAGTAGGTGCCTTAAGTCATCCTCACTTTCAGCAAGCAAAGTTGTATTGTCTGCATATCTCAGATTGTTAATGATTCTTCCTCCAATCCTGATACCACGTTTTTCTTCATATAGTCCAGCTTCTCGGATTATTTGCTCAGTATATATATTGAATAAGTTTAGAGAAAGAATACAACCCTGATGCACTCCCTTCTTGATTTTAAACCATGTAGTGTCCCCTTGTTCTGTTCGAACGACAGCCTCCTGGTCAAGGTACAGATTCCTCATGAGTACAATCAAGTGCTTGGGAATTCCCATTCTTCTTAATGTTATCCATAATTTGTCATGATCCACACAATCAAATGCCTTTGCATAGTCAATAAAACACAAGTAAACATCTTTCTGGTATTCTTTGCCTTGAGCCAAGATCCATCTGACAACAGCTATGATATCCCTTGTTCCACGTCCTCTTCTGAATCCGGCTTGAACCTCTGGAAGTTCTCTGTCAATATACTGCTGCAAACGTTTCTGAATTATCTTCAGTAAGATCTTACTTGCATGCGATATAAATGATATTGTTCTATAATTTCTACATTCTGTGGGATGACCTTTCTTTGGAATGGGCACAAATATGGATCTCTTCCAGTCAGTTGGCCAGGTAGCTGTCTTCCAAATCTCTTGGCATAACTGAGTAAGTGCCTCCACTGGGGCATCTGTTTGTTGAAATATCTCAATTGGTATGCCATCAATTCCCGGAGCCTTGTTCTTCGCCAGTTCTTTCATTTCAGCTTTGGAATTTAAGGATATAATTAGTAATGTTGATTGCTTTATCAAGGACAGTCTGAAGTGACTTTTTTTAATGTGCACATATGGTAGTAAAAATTCTGAAGATTATTAGCACAGTTTGGAGTAACTGCCTTGATCTGTGCTAAGTTGTCAGTAGTTTTGTCCATGATTGCTTTTGTGTCTACTTAATGAATAATAATGTATTATTATTAATATGAAAATAGTTACCATCTCATGAAAGAAAATAGTTATTATCTCATGAAACCCCTGAATGGGTGTCAGAAACCCCTAGAGATCACATTTCGAGAACCACTGTATTAAAGAGTTTAGATACACACAGAAAAAGTATGGAAGGGTATATATATCATTGTGATTATCTCTGCTGAGATAAAATACTCAGTTACAAATATAACATGAAATGATCAATACCTATATAAGAAGAAGTTTAAAACCTGAAGGGCACAAAAAAGAGTTGAACATATAGAAGTATTCATCATCAGAAAGATGTCAGTTCTAAGTTAATTTCTAAATTTAAGGCGATCTAAATAAAAGTACTAGATTTACTTCCTCAAACTAGACAAGAGAATTCAAAGTTCATATGGAGAAATATATAAGCAAGAAGAACCAGAAAAATTATGAAAAGAGAAGAGTAATTTGGGAAGACTAGCCCTACCAATTATTAAACATAGTAAAGATTCAGTAATTAAAATAGTGCAGTCTGTAATTATTCAGATCAACCAGTGGAACAGGATGGAAAAAGTCCAAGCAAAAAGGGGAAGTGAGGATGTTGTAAGGGTGACACCTCACAGTTGTTGTTGTTGTTACTTTGTGCTTTCGAGTCCGATCTGACTCACAGCGACCCCTCCTTGGGTTTCTGAGGCAGTATCACTATGGAAGCAGATTGCCCAACCTTCCTTCCAAGAAGTGGCTGGTGGGTTTGAACCGCCAGCCTTCTGGTTAGCAATCAAATGCCTTAGGCACTACGCTACCAGAGCTCCCATTGATAGTAAGAAAAAACTAAATGAAAACTAAATTTTAGATTTTTACAGACTGCCAAAAATCTAAAAATCTGGCGACACTGATAGGATTATCAGACACTTTCACGTATTGTTCAGAGTATAAATGATACTACTTCTATAAGGCAATGTGGCAACAGTGATCAAGACATAAACACATTTTACCCTCTGATCTAGTAATTCCATTTTTAAGAATTTATCCTATAGACACATACATACACATACAAACATACACGATTATCCATGCCATTATTTTAATAGTAGAAGACAGGAAGCAATCCAGAGGTAAAGCAAGGAATGCTGTTGTTGTGGTTAAACGCTGTGGAACTGGCTCCCACTCATGGCAACCTTGTGTAAAACCACTATGAAACACTGCTCAGTCCTGTACCATCTTCATGATTATTGGTGTGTTTGAGTCCACTGTTGTGGCTTTTGTGTTAACTGATCTCACTGAGCACTTCCCCTGTTTCCAGTGACCCTTGATTTTATCAAACATGATGTCCTTTTCTAACCATTAGTCTTTGTTGATGACCCCGTGCAAAGTAAGCAAGCCAAAGTCTTGCCATAACAGGCAGCTGTAAAACAAATTTCTACACACAGCTGTTGTATTGGGTTTTATTGCTGCTCTTACAAATTAACACAAACTCAGAGGCTTAAAACAAAACTCATTTACTATTTGTTATCTCATAACTGAGTGGGTCAGAAGTTGGGCTCAGGTCTTGTCAGGATAAAATCAAGTCAGAGGCAGCATTCCTTTGCAGAAGCTGTGTGGGACGATCTACTTCCGAGCTCAATCAGGTTGCTAGTAGAATCCAGTTCCATGTGGTTGTTGGACTGAGGTCCCTGTTTCTTTGCTGTCTGTTGGCTGGGGGCTGTTCTTTGCTTCTAGGGGACAACAGCATTCTCTAGTATATGGTCCCCTTTCTTATCTTTCAAGTCAGAGTGATGAGGTTGAAGCACCTTATCTCTCTGTATCTTATTCCTCATCTCTCTGACTCTTCTGCCTTCCTCTTGCATTTAAGGATCAATATGATTTCATATGGACTCATCTGGATAATCTGGGATAATCTATTTATACTTAGCTAAATTGATCAGCTACCTTAATTCCATCTGCAAAGTCCTTTCACAACAGTATTTAGACTGGAGTTTAACTGAACAATCAGATGAGAATCTTGGGGGAATAGTTACCATAAATAAAGAAGGATCTCCTGAATATATTATTTAATTATAAAAAGTACAGAAGAGTATTGTGGGTTTTTTTATGTTTTTATTGTATTAAAATATACATAACAAGATTCATCATTTTATCCATTTTTGAGTGTACAATTCAGTGGCATTAAGAACACTGACAATGTTTTGAAGCCATCACTACTATCCATTTGTAGATCTTTTTTTTTTTCTCTTTTTTTTATCATCCCAAACAGAAACTCTATACCCATTAAACACTACCACCCTATTAGTTGTACCTATCAGTCCCTGGCAACCTCTATTCTATTTTCTGTTTATATGATTTTGCCCATTCTAAATACTTCATATAAGTGGAGTAATACAACATTTGTCCTTTTGTGTCTGGCTTATTTCACTAAGCTTAAGGAGCTCTAATAGTGCAGTGCCTAAGGCATTTGACTACTAACCAGAAGGTTGGCAGTTCAAACCCACCAGCTGCTCCCCGGAAGGAAGATGAGGGAATCTTCTTCTATAAAGATTTACTGCCTTGGAAATACAATGGGGATTGTTATGAGCCTTAATCGATTCAATGGCAATGGGTTGTTTTTTTTTTTTAATGTTTCCAAGGTTCAACAATGTCATACCATGTATTAGAACTTCATTCATTTCTCTTTATGACTAAAAAATATCCCCTTGTATGTACATACATTTTGTTTGTCCATTCATTTATTGATGGACATTTGGGTTGTTTCCACCTTTTGGCTAGTGTGAATAATGTTGCAATGAACATTGTGTACAAGTATCTGTTTGAATTACTGCTTTCTATTCTTTTGGAGTGGAATTTCTGCATCCTAAGATAATTTTACGTTTAACTTTTTAAAAAACTCCAAACTGTTTTCCATAGTGACCGTACCATTTTACGTCCCCACCAGCAATGGATTAAGGTTCTGATTACTCTACATTTTGTTTAAGAAAGAGTAAAATATAAGCATGTATAGTCATATTTGCTTAAATTGGATAAAGAAACACTGAAAAGATAAATAAGAAACTAAAATATTTATCTCTACAGGATGAAAATCTGAATGATATAAATGTACTATGTATTAAAAAAGAAACAAACTTTAAAAAGGAATTTTTATTTATATCAGTGTAGCTTCATGGATTTTTTTTTTTATTGAATCATAATCTTTTACTCTCATTCATTTTGATGTTCAAATTGTCACAAATTTGGCCAGTGGGAGCTCGTTCTAGCTAAATAAATAGGAAGGGAATAGTCTTATAGCAAAAACCAAATAATGAATACAGAATGCATAATAGAATTTTAAAATCATTATATGGGAAACTCATAGCAATAACTGAGTCAGTCAAAAATCATCAATGGATACTAAAACTAGTGGGTGAGAGTTTGAAAAGTAAGAATATATTTACAGAGTCTTAAGTATTTCCCCAAAAAAATACTTGTTAATTACAAAGGCTTTTGTTGTTAATTTTGTTGGTTTTTTTTTTTTTTAATTAATCTTGCAGACATCACCTATAATGGGACAAACAGGCATCATATATATACCTTCTGCTATGATACACTGAAAAAGAAAAAAAGTGACATCTCCCTTCTGTGATATTCCGTGCCAAAAAAAATGCATAATCTGAATCTAATTATAAAGAAATATAGGTAAAACTCAAATTGAAGAGCATTCTACAAAATAACTGGCCTATATTCTTCAAATGTCAATGTCATGAGACCCAAAAATACTGAGGAACTGTTCTAAATTAAAAGAGACTAAAAAGGTATCACAACTGAAGGCAACAAACATCTTCTTTTGCTATAAAGAAACAATATCGGGACAATTTATGAAATCTAAAAAAATGAAGATGAAGAGTGTACTCTTCAAACTTCTGTTACCACTTTTATGTAACTTTGCAATGATGTCAAATATAATAAATATTCTTTTAAATTTATCATACGTATATTTTTTCTATTGAAAGTAAAAATCAGTTAATTTTAAAAGATTATGCTGTCAAAACAGAAATATAGACCAAGAATGCCATTAATTCTGATTGGAGCACTGCTTGTATTAAACCACATGGTATTATAAAGTAATGGCAGCCATTTTTTCCTAAATAAATCAAGCAAACAATTAATTAAATAAACTAATAAATAAAAATTCAATTCATGGTTCACCCATACCAATTTTGTCATCTGGCTTTGCTCTAACGTCTCAAATATTCCCAGATATTGACATCTTTTCTCACAAATAGACATCCTTCTATTTGATAAAAGCATAAATTATACACATATGCATTCTTCTTCTCTACTAGGATTCTAATACGAAAACTGTTTTAATGAAAAAATTAATTTATTCTGAATGGATAATGCATGCACTTGATCAAAATGTGAAAAATGGAATACAATGAAAAATAAGTCTTTCTCCCACCTCTGAAACCCAGCTTTCCAGTTTCCCTTCATAGAAATAATCACCGCTATCAGTTTCTTGTTATTTTATATGTGTATGCCTGTATGTGTAAGTAGTAGTGGCAGCACAGTGCCTAAGGCATCTGACTGCTAACCACAAGGTTGGTGGTTCAAAGCTACCAGCTACTCCATGGAAGCAAGACTGGGAAACCTACTTCCACAAAGATTTACCACCTCAGAACCCCAATGGGGGTCACTATGAGTCTGAATTGACTCAATGGCAGTGGTTTTGATGTATGTATGTATACATGAGTGAGTCTGTGTATGTAAGTATAAATACAACCTTTATAAAAGCATAAATAATTATTCCTTAAGAACTTTGAAACAGCTATTCCTTAAACATATCCACAGAAATACTGTATGATATACACTTCAGACTGTCAATATGAAAATGACTTTTTTGTAACATAGGAAAAAGATTATAACTTACCAAATCAATTTCTTTTTTCCTTCGTTTTTTCCTTTCTGTTTTTGGCACCTGGCAGAGAGTAGGAAGAAATAAAGAAATTGTGTTATAATAATGACTAACACATTTTCATACTTATTAGCAAATGCTGAGATTTTTGCTCAATAGGTAAGAGAGCAAGCAGCTCCTTACTCTTCAAGAACTCTGCAGTGCTAAATATCAAATGTGAGAATTTTTTTTTTAATTTGATAAACATGATGCTAATAAAAACTAAAGAATGGAAGGATAATTTAGGAATTTTTTTTTTTTTTAGCCTCAACTCTATCCAGAAGTCACATCATATAAAAACAATTATTCTATTTTAATCATTAAAACACACTTAAAACAAGATTATTATTATTGCTATATAGATTTGCTGACACATCTTCCTAAAATCTAATTCAAAGCGAAATATAATTTGTAGGTGCTTATGCACAGGCCACTAGATGACACAAAGAACTTCATCTTTAACCACGGCTTTTTTCAAAGGAAATTAATAATCTCTATAAAAGCCGATGGTATCATCTTGAGGACACAACACTATTTTCTAATTCAGCGAAGAATGTATTCATTGCAGATAGTTTAGATAAAATGGTCTCATGAGCTTACAAACCAGAAAGGGGTTTAGATGATCTAAAGTAGTGCTAAGTTGACATGCTCATTATAATATTTTTCCCAAATAACAAGATGTCCCAAACAGGACAATGTACCAAATGTGAGTGATCAACACAGTGGCATTAAGGAAGAGGAAGACATGGAGAGTAACATGGGAGGTACAGACAACAAAGATGAACCCTTTTGCACATACAATACTGCGTTGTCAGTGACGACAAACATTGATCTATGGATGGATAGATGAGTGGACAGGCTGAAAGACTAGGTATGTCCATGCAGGGGGAGTGTGCCCATGACCATGTATAGTGCTGGCAGACAATACTTCTACAAGTGTATTTGTATATGTGTAAGAATTTCTAAGTATACAGTAGAGCTGACAAGGGATAAGGTTGTAGTCACTTCTTGGCCACAGCCAGCTACCCAGAGGGAGCAAGTAGTTGGATCTGTGGGCTTGGGACCAGGGTCACAGGGGGCAACAAGTTCAGTTGGGATAAATACTACACAAAAACATTATTCCACATCCTACTTTAGCAAGTAGTGAATGGGATCTTAAAAGCTTGCAAGCAGTCCTCTAGATGCAACAATGAGTCTTGCCTCTTCCAGAACAAAGAAGAATGAAGAAAACTAAAGACGTGTGGGAACAATTAGTCCAAGGGATTGGTACACTATGCAGTCCTCAGCCTATATGACTATGAGACCAGAAGAAGTGGATGGTGCCCAGCTACCACTGTCAACCACTCAGAGGAGGATCTATGTAGGAGATCCTCAATAGAGTGGGACAACAATGTGGAACAAAACTCAAATTCATTTTAAAAAAACAGGGACTAGGTTTGCTGGTCTGATACAGCCTGGTGGAACACCTGAGACTATGGTCCCTAGGGGCCCTTCAGGTCTGGAACTGAACTTACTCCTGTGGCTTCCAGCCAAACAAAAAACAGGCATATGAGCTGAACATTTACATTAGGTAGATACACTCCTTGGAGAGATCAATCATGGGAGAATAGAAGGGCTATGTATGCACAGCGAGACAGCTTGGGGGGCAAGAGTACATGGGAGGGAAGGACACAGTAAAGAGGTGGGTACAGGGAGGAAGTGGGAGGAGAGCTGTTACGCTGTGGGAGATTATAGTCAATGTCATGAGACAAAGTGTATGTGAACTGCTGTAAGGATGATGAATTTGCTCTGCAAACTTTCACCTAACTCACAATAAAATTTAAAATAATAATAATAATTCTTAATTGAATACTTTCAGAAATTAAAGTATATCACATTTACCTTTGTGGTTATGCAATCTGAAGTCTTGAATTCATTCATATATTCATCTAAAAATACTTTAAAAGTATTGACCCAAACTCTGACTGGAGATTCACTCCAATCTCGTTGCTCAAGCCTCATGGTCTTTTCCAGAATCTGTTCAAATAGTGCATAGAGGTCTTTGTACCGTATGCTTTTACCATCATCCATCTAATAAGCAGTAAGAGAAGAAATACAAGGTTGTATGAAGAACTTCTTTAAGTACTAAAGACGGAGTCAACTAGTACTTGGTATTATTTAGGGTAGTGACTAAGATTCTAATATACTTTCTAATGCGTATACTGATAATTTCCAATACCAGGAGTGCATATGGTATTTATAAACTTCCACTGTACTGTACAATGTATACAGGAGAAAACCTTGGTAAAGATCTAACAATTTAAATAATGTAATAATTTCAGCAAGTTGTGGGAATTTCTTCCATGGCTTTAGGTTTTTAACTATATTTAGCTATAAAGGTTATTCATATCTCTTTTAGTTATCTATTCCCAGAAATAAATATTATTTTAGATAGTTCCACTCTAAAACTGGGAGAATAAATTACATGGATTCTGGAATAATGATGTGTTTAGGAAATCATCATTATTTTCATTTACTTTTCCAAAGAGGAGTGACATACCCAGAGTAACACCACTGCTTACAAAGGAATCTAAATAGAATTCCATTTAATTTATTTAAACGGAGTCTAGAATCTTTATGAGAGAACACTCTTGAATTAATCAAAATTTGTTACATGTATTTAAATTTATTTCCCTTTCACCTCTTCAGACTCAGAGCTTGAACTTCTTTGATACAGGCTTAGAAAACTACTATTAAGTTCTGCTTCATAATGTTGGTTCTGCTCATATGTTTAAAGTGTACTAACAATCTTGAATTTCTAATCTAGGAAATACAAGTATGAAGAAGAGAAAGAGAAGAGTGTTAAGTAGCTAGGAAGATTAGAAAAATGTGGCCAACCATGTCCTTCCCCAATCCTAGCCATTTGCCATAAATAATAAATGGATTACTCCTTTATTATAGTTTTTTTTCCTATTCTCTCAGACTATATGACTTCTTATTTTTAAAGTCAAAAAAATATTACACTGAGAAAGGAAAAGGTAAAGGAGACAGAAGAAAATTTTACTGATTTCTCTAAGACTAGACTGAACAAAAAACCCCAATTAAATAGGAAATACTTTATAGACCATGACAATTCATAGACAAAAGTGATTCTATGTAGCAAAGCATTATTAAATACTTTAAAAAGAAACACAACACAAAGACTTTAGCACTAAATACACACACACACACACACACATTTTAAAACATGACTAATATCTGAGAGGGAGGTCTGGTAGCATAGTGGCTAAGTCATTTGCCTGCTAACCAGATGGCTGGCGGTTCAAACCCACCAGCCACTCCTCAGAAGGAAGGTTGGGCAATCCTACTTCCGTAGTGATACTGCCTCGGAAACCCAAGGAGGGGTCGCTATGAGTCGGGGCCGACTCGACGGCACATAGCAACAACAACAACAACATCTCAGAAGATAAATCTGTGATGTAAGTTGATATATAGAGCAATTATAAACATAAAGTATCCTAATTTCACTGAAAGATAATTTACAAGAATTAGAGCTAAAACCTTGAAAAACAGCTAAAATATTACGAGCAGTCAAAATTGTAGTGAGCCAATGGGTGAAATAAAATGGTACCCAGAGCATCTGAATATATGAACTCAATATTATAGTAAGATGAAATACCTGTAAGGTGGAAAACAAACAAACAAAACTACTCAGGGAATTCAAGGAAGTTATTCATCCAAGGACAGTTTACTTTGCCTCACCTATCCCCCCTAAAACAAAAACTAAGAGTTGGAGAAATTTCAGTTGAACACAGACTCGGTATTACTTTATATAATGAGGCCAAATATTTCTTATGTTGAATATTTCCTAACATAGTCAAACTTACCGCCAATGCAGATGAGTAAAAGTTGAAGATATTCTGCCGAAATTCTTTTAGGGCTTTTTTAAATACAACATCCACTAGTGTATCTTTCTTGCTGTCTTCATTATCTAGGTCATTCATCTGGGGACCACAGAAAGAGTTTTATATACAATTAAAAGAGGTATATACAACAATAGATTGTCTCTTCAACAATAACTGTCCTGCAAATGTAAGCCACTGGTTATTATGGAACCCAGGGAAAATATGAATAGTAGCCAACTTTCATTGTTGTTGTTGTTGTTATGTGCCGTCGAGTCGGCCCCGACTCATAGCGACCCCTCCTTGGGTTTCCGAGGCAATATCACTACGGAAGTAGGATTGCCCAACCTTCCTTCCGAGGAGTGGCTGGTGGGTTTGAACAGCCAGCCTTCTGGTTAGCAGTCAAGTGCTTTAGCCACTATGCTCCCTACTAGATAATTTCTGATATTAACATTGTGTGAATCTATAGTTCTACTAACAGAAAAACACCTCTAAGTAAGTGTACAACAGCAAGCCTCAACTTCACATATGATAACACAATAAAATAGAAAACAGTAAGTTAAGCCAAAAACCTTAAATTCTATCTCCCTGTTGGACTTATGTATACCCTATATTTGCCCTTTTCTGGTAAAATATCTCATTTACTGAAGCATAAAAACCTTGATCTCTAAAGAGCATTTCCTAATATATACAAGCATTCCATAGCCAAAGCCACTGAGCCTACCTCAGCATGTAAACTAAAACCAATCCCACTTCCATTGAGTTGACTCTGATTCATACTGACCCCTACAGGACAGACCATAACTGCCCCATAGGGCTTCTAAGACTAAATATTTATAGAAGTAGACTGCTTTATCTTTCTACTGCAGAGCAACTGGTGGGTTAGAACCACTGACCTTTTGGTTAGCAGCCAAATGTGTTAACCACTATGTCACCAGAGCTCCCTCACCAAGTAAAATGTACCTTTTTCAGAAGAAACTCATCCATGCTTTTCAAATCGCTCGCACTGGCTATGATCTGGACAGAGTCATTTTGCCAATGCATTGACTCCAAAGCCACGTTGCTGATCTTCACATTTCGCTTGCGCTTTGCCTTTGGAGAAGGCTCTTTGTTCTCTTTGAACTCCTTTCGGCAACTACCAGGCAGTTCCGGGCTCAAAGGAGGTGTTGGGTGATACTGAACTAATTCTACAATACAAAATACAGGACCCCAAAAAATACAGTGAAAATATTAATAATATCCATACTCTTCTTTTTAAATTAGTGTTCCTTTAGTAAGTCACTGAAATATCTGCAAATGTCTGAGAAGCAAATTAACGTTAATATTTGATATCAAGGTGGTAGGGACTAAATCCAGAATGCAAATTTGTGTGAAAAATGTATTTAAGAATTCCAAGTTTCCAAAGGAAAATGCCACCATGTTTCCCAAAAAGCTTAAGTCTGACCTTGAAGACCTGGAAGAAAGTACCTTCAGAACTTCACCCTGTGTCCCAAAGACCTCAATACCAAAGAAAAAAAGGAGGAGTAAACAATCACAGTAGCATGTTAAATAAGCCAGTCATAGTTTTATTACAACTGTTTCAAACAACATCCAGCTATTTACAACTCCAACAAACATGTGGGGTTTGATTATTATTATTATTTCTTTATGAGGGTCTAAAACCATAAGTGCTTCAGTGACAATATCTGGTTAGGTAGCCAGGTAACTCAACTGGCTCACCTAAGCTTCAGTCTCTTATACATCCCTCAAAAAATTGTCTGGGTTACTCAAAGAATTCCCAGAATGAACTGGCTTTGTATATAATATTGAGAAGCACATCAGTTGTCCTCTACAATCATTTCCACCACAGAAACTGGATTACATGTAATTCATTAAAATCTAGAACTAGATTGGATTTGCCAAAGCCCTGTCTGGGACTTGCTAAGAATGTTGGCCTTCTCTTGTTTCACATTTCTGCTTGTTCCCCCCACATTTATGATCCTTTCTTTTTGTCCAATGGTATATCCTAATTCCATATAAAAGCTAACCCTAATAATAACAAAGGAAAAAAGTAGCCTCCTGCATGTTAACCATTAGCTGAGGCAGAACTGAAACAAAACCTATTTCAGAGAGATATGGCCCCAGAATAACAAATATAAAACTAGAGGACACACGTAAACTCAAAATGATATCAACTTATTCTAATTCCATTTTATAATCTAGATATATAATTATTTAATTGTTTCATTTACTGAATATCTTTCTTAAAATATAAGAAATAACGGTTACTAAAGAAACTGGCTATAATCTTATTTCAACATTAAAAACAAAGACTATATTGATAAAATTTCACCCAAATATAAACCTACACATGTATCCTTATGAAATAAACACATCATGAAGTCTGCTTATAATAAATACTTCACTAAAGAGCTTTAGGAGCTCTGGTAGCATAGTGGCTAAGACAATTGCCTGCTAACCAGACGGCTGGTGGTTCAAACCCACCAGCCACTCCTCGGAAGGAAGGTTGGGCAATCCTACTTCCGTAGTGATACTGCCTCGGAAACACAAGGAGGGGTGGCTATGAGTCGGGGCTGACTCGACAGCACACAACAACAAAAGAGCTTTAAGCTTTGGACTTCCGATAAAATAACAGAATAGGCAGAAAAGCTAAACAGACCTTCTTCAATGAAGAAAAGAAAAACCTACTGACACAGATACAGAAGATAATCCTGGAACCCCAAGCTTTGAAAGGAAGGGTAAGTGTATTAAACACCAACTAGTAGAAGAACCTGAAAGAAAACAGTGAACAAGGAGACAAAGGGGCTGTGGACTGTTAGCTCTCCTGGCAGCTTGGACAGCCTGAACATTTCCAAGTGGTGTTAAGAACTGAGAATTAACCAAAAAATTGGCCCTGCTCAGCAAGGGACACGGACTATTGCACAACTGAAAAGGGAAACATCAAAGAAGGAGACAAACTGAGCTATGGACTTTCAGCTGTCTGGAGGGTGCAGTCATTTTGAATGTTTATAAGTGGTGGCTGGGCCCAGTTATTTTGAATGTTTACAAGCAGTGGCCATTTTGGAAAATTTAAAGCGACAGCATTCTCATTCAGATTCAGGGACCTAAGATTAGGCTCCACTTGCCAAAGACAGCATGGACATATGGGAGGCTGATGACTGAAAAGGAGACAGGTGGTGAGTGCGTAAGTGCTGCCAACTAGCAAACAGAAGAACACAGTACCCTGCTTACTCAGATACATCCAAAAAAACCAAAAATCTTGGGCTAATCAAACCAATAAAAAACCCATTGCCATCAATGATTCAGACTCATAGTGACCGCCATTGAATTTCCTAGGCAGTAAATCTTTACAGAAGGAGATGGCCCCATCTTCCTTCTGCAAGGTAGCTGGTGGGTTTGAACTGTCAACCTTTTGGTTAGCAGTCAAATGCTTTAGGCATTACACCACCTGAGCTCCTTATTCCAACATACAATCATCGATTAAATATAAACACAAAAATGTCACAATGTCTCAGAGACAAGAGACCATCAAAGTATACAGAAAGAAGTATGATAAAGCAGTAGAAACAAGGGATCTGGATACAGACCTAGAACACATCCCTGAAGAAGCAGCAGCATTGGAACTCCCTGATAAGGAGTTCAATAGAATTATATTTAGGTACCTTCAATGACTTGAGAGACAGATCGAGAAAAACACTGACAAAATTGAGAAAAAGACAGAGAAAATCCAAGAAAAATTGTGGAAGATAATATAAGAGCAAAATGACTAAATAAATGAAAAATCAGAAATGATACAAAATCTGTAGATAGAAATACAGAAGATTAATACTAAATTTTCAGAAATAGGTAACACATTGAATGGGCAAAGGTGTGGAATTGAATCAATGGAAGACAGAATTAGTGACACTAAAGACAAATACCTCAATACTTCTTCAGAAAGGGTTCAATCAGAAAAAAGATCAAAAGAAAATGAAGAAAGCCAAAAGTTCACATGAGATACCCTCTAAAGGAATAACCTACATGTAATCAGAATCCCATAACAGGAAAAGACAAATAAAACCACAGAAAAAACTGTCCAAGATTTGTTGGAAGAAAATTTCCCTGATACGATGAAAGTATATATATATACATTCAGGAAGTCCAACGAACCCCAAACAGGATAGACTCCAAAAGAGAATCACTAAGACATATCATCTTCAAACTCACCAAAACCAAAGACAAAGAAAAACCCCTGAAACCAGCATAGGAAAAATGAAAAGTTACCTACAAAGGACAAACAATAAGACTAAGTTCTGATTTCTCAGCAAACACCTTGCAAGCAAGGAGGCAATGGGATGGTATAAATAAAACTCTGAAAGAAAAATAATTTCCAACAAAGAATTATATACCTGGCAAAACTGTCTCTCAAATATGATGAAGTTAGGACATTTCCAGACAAGCAGAAATTAAAGGAATTTGTTAAAACCAGATTAACCTTACAAGAGATGCTAAAGGGAGTCCTTTGCACAGAGAATCAGGAACAGCAAACAACAACTGACCATTAACATACATGATGACACAACCCAGAAACTAACCCAGTTATAGAAGTATCTAAAGGAAATAAGCCTACAAGACTGTAAACAGGGAACCAGAGATATTAATTGGCAAATGAAGACAACTACAAACCAAAAAGAGGGAAAAAGAAGTGTAGTTACAGAACTTCTAAATGGTTAGGAAGTCAAGAGAATTGCAATATAGAACAGACTGTTCTAAACTTGGGAAGAAAATTATGAAGCACAGGAGAACCTCAAGGAAAAATGATAAATCTTCACGTTAAAATAAAAGAGGATACACACAAATATTCAGCAAATACTAAAGCAATAGCAATGAAGGAAGTGATAACAAGATTCAAAAACAAAATGAACCCAGCACAGAAAATTATATGGAACAAAGAAATCAGTAACACTATGAAAACCACATAACAAAATGACAGAAACAAATTCATATTTGTCAATAATTACACTGAATGTTAATGGATTAAAAGCACCATTTAACAGACAGAGAGTTGCAGACGCCATAAGAAAATATAACCCATCAATATGCTGTCTACAAGAGACACACCTTAGAGACAAAGGCACAAATAGATTAAAAATCAAAGGTTGAAAAAAGATATATCAAGCAAATGGCAACCATAAAAGAACAGGAGTGGCAATATTAATTTCTGATTAAATAGACTTTAAGACAAAAAGCACCATAAGAGACAAGGAAGGATAGTATATAATGATTAAAGGATCAAATGAACAAGAGGACATAACCATAATAAGTATCTATGCTTACTATTCACCCAATGAAAAAGCCCCAAAATACATAAATCAGAATTTCACAGAATTGAAAAGAAAAAGAGATGACACCACAGTCACAGGAGAATTTAGTACACTACTTTCAATCAAAGATAGAACAACTAGAAAGAAACTCAACAAAGATGCAGAATGACTAAACAATACAATTTATCAATTGACCTTATACATATTACAGAGCACTTCACCCAATAACACCACAATATACATTCTTTTCCAGGGCACATGGAACATTCTCTAGGATACACCATATGTCAGGCCACAAAGCAAGCCTTAATAAATTTTCAAATACTGAAATACTGCGAAGTATCTTCTCAGATCACGATGCTATATAAAATTAGAAATCAACAACAGGAAGACCAATAAAAAAAGAGCAAACATATGGGAACTGAGTAACACCCTCCTTGACAATGACTGTATAATAGAAGAAATAAAAAACGAAATTCAAAAATTCCTTGAATCAAATGACTGACAACACAACATACCAAAATCTTTGGGACACAGCAAAAGCAGTGATCAGAGGCCAATTTATAGCAATAAATGCATACATCAAAAAATAAGAAAGAGCCAAAATCAACACCTTAACCCAACATCACCAAAAATTAGAAAAAGGGCACCAAAGAATGCCTACAATCACCAAAAGAAAAGAAATAATAAAGACTGAAGCAGAAATAAACAAAAAGAAAACAGACAACAGAAAAAATCAACAAGATAAGAAGTTGTTTTTTTGAAAAGATTAATAAAATGACAAACCCCTGGGCAAATTTAACAAAGAAAAAGGGAGAAAGAATACAAATAAAATGACTAAGAAGCCAACTGGGTGAAGTCACAACAGAACCAACAGAAATTAAAAGGATAGTATCAGGATACTATGGTATGGAAGATGAATTTGCTCTGTAAACTTTCACCCAAATCAAAGTAAAATTAAAAAAAAAAAAAAATCAGGATTCTATGAAGAACTGTATTTCAACAAATTTGAAAATCTAGAAGAAATGGTCAGATTTCTAGAAATACACTACTCACCTAAACTAACACAGACTGAGGTGGAAAATTTGAACAGACCCATAAGAAAACAAGAAACTGAACAGGTCATAAAAAAATTATCAACAAAAAAAAGCGCTGGCCCAGATGGTTTTACTGGAGAATTCTACCAAACATTCAGAGAACTGACACCAACCATACTCAAACTATTCCAGAACACAGAAAAGGATGAAATCCTCCCAAATTCATTCTATGAAGCAAGCATAACCTTGATACCAAAACCAGGAAAAGACATCACTGAAAAGGAAAACTACAGACCAATATCCCTCATGAATACAAATGCAAAAATCTTCAACAAAATCCTAGCCAACAGACTCTAACAATATATCCAAAAAATAATACATTATGACTAAGTGGGGTTCATACCAGGTATGCAAGGATGGTTAAACATTAGAAAAACAATCAACGTCATCCACCACATAAATAAAACAAAGAAAAAGAACCACAAGATCACATCAATCAATGCAGAAAAGGCATCTGATAAAATCAAACACCCATCAGCAAAACAGGAAGAGAAGAAAAATTCCTCAACATAATGAAGGGCATATATGCAAAACCAACAGCCAACATGATTCTCAATGGAAAGAGACTGAAACACTTTCTTCTGTGCACAGGAACCAGACAAGGATGCCCTCTATCACCACTTCTATTCAACACTGTATTGGAAGTCCTAGCCAGGGCAATAAGCTAAGGGAAATCAAAGGCATCCAATTAGTAAGGAAGAAGTAGAACTATCCGTTTGCTGCTAATATGACCCTATACATACAAAACCCAAGAGACTCAGCAAAAATAAACTACTAGAAGTAACTGAGAGATTTAGCATAGTGGCGGGCCATAAGATCAACATAAAAAAATCAATTGGATTCCTCTATATCAGCAAAGAGATGGCTGAAAAGGAAATAAAGAAATCAATACCATTTGTAATAGCTACCAAAAAAACCAAAATATTTGGAAATAAATCTTATCAGGAACGTACAAGACCTGTACAAAGAAAACTACAAAACACTACTTCAAGAAACCATAAGAGATTTACATAAATGGAAGAACATACCATGCTCAAAGATTGAACAATGTGAAAAT
>NW_006921602.1:1589163-1589683 GCF_000298275.1 Orycteropus afer afer | reverse complement strand
CACTAATAGCAAAGTTCAACAAGACAGAAAATAACAAATACTGGCGAGGATTGGGGCTTTTATACACTACTGGTGTGACTGTCAAATGATACGATACAACCACTGTGGAAAGCGGTATGTTGTTGTTGTTGTTGTTGTTATATGCCATGGAGTCGGATCTGACTCACAGCGACCCCTCCTTGGGTTTCCGAGGTAGTATCACTACATAAGTAGATTGCCCAATCTTCCTTCCAACGAGTGGCTGGTGGGTCTGAACTGCCAGCCTTCTGGTTGGCAGTCAAGTGCCTTAGGCACTATGCTACCAGAGCTCCCGGAAAGCAGTATAGTGATTCCTTAAAGAGTTGGAATTAGAAATACCATTTGATCCTGCAATCGCATTACTAGGTATATATTCTAAAGAGGTGACAGCCAGGACAAGAACAGAGACATGCACTCCCATGTTCATCGCAGCACTATTTACAATAGCAAAAAGATGGAAACAACCTAGATGTCCATCAACAGGAAGAAAGGATAACCAAAC
>NW_006921602.1:1583019-1588848 GCF_000298275.1 Orycteropus afer afer | reverse complement strand
AAAGTCTGAATAAAAGGGAAAGTGAAAAGTCTCAGTAAAGGGGAAAGTCTCAATAAAAAGGGCACACATTCATTCATTTGTGAATGCCATAAACAGTGAAAAAAATAAGAAAGAACTTTAAGCTTCTTCCTTGGATACTGGATTGAGAATTAGCAGGGGAGACTCTAACTGTAGAAAATGTATGATTTAGAATGATTTAGAATGAGTAAGAAAGAACTTTAAGCTTCTTCCTTAGATTTCTGATTGAGAATTAGCAGGGGAGAATGTAACTGTAGAAAATGAATAATTGAGAATGTTTACTGTCAATCAGATAAAACATAAGAAACCGATCCTTCATATCATAATGGTGAGGAACTCCAACTTTTCCATATAGAACTTGTATTACTCATTTAATTTATTATTGATCTTACTATCCACATCAATTTGTCAACTCATAGTATCAAAGGCACAAGACACAAAAACAGGAGTCTAAATACATCCCTACCATTCTTTCCTCTGGCAGAGAGAGATAAGACTTGCCTCTGTTGCTGTAAGGCTTGAGGCCATACAACTGGCTTTTCAAACTCAGCAGGGTGCACATGGTGCACAGATTTCACATGGTGCACAGGTTTTAGCACAGCTTGCAGACTGAGATAGACTAGGAAGAAGGAAGAGGACATCTACTTCTCAAAGAATTGGCCAGGGAAACTTTAGGAATAGCAGAGAAACACTGTCTGATACATTACTGCACAATTTTATGACTAGCCCAGAAATATTGTCCAAAACAGAGCAGGAGAATGAGCCACTTAAATTAAAAGGCTCTCAAAATATGACTGGGAAAGAGCAGCATCATCAGAGTGAAACCAGCCTTACTGATATGGATAAGGTAAAGTTTTCCAGACCTCAGTTTGCTGACATGCTATGACTCAAATTGAGGAGAAACTGCTGTGAACATCCATTAATAACCAGAACATGGAATGTATGAAGCATGAATCTAAGAAAATTGGAAGTTGTCAAAAATGAAACGGAAAGCCTAAAGATTGATATCCTAGTCATTAGTGAGCTGAAATGGACTGGTTTTGGCCATTTTGAATCAGGCAACCATATCATCTACTGTGCTGGGAATGACAATTTGAAGAGGTATGGCGTGGCATTGATCATCCCAAAGGATGTTTCAAGATCTTTCCTGAAGTACAATGCTGTCTGTGATAGGCTAATATCCATAAACCTACAAACAAGGAAGACCAGTTAATATGACTATTACTTAAATTTATGCACCAACTACTAAAGCCAAGATGATGAAATTGAACATTTTTACCAACTTCAGAGTGAAACTGACTGAACATGCAATCAGGATGTGTTAATTATAACTGGTGACTGGAATGCAAAAGTTGGAAACAAAGAAGAATCACCAGTAGTTGGAAAATTTGGCCTTGGTGACAGAAATAATGCTGGAAATCACATGGCAGAATTTTGCAAGACCAATGACTTATTCATTGCAAATACCTTTTTTCAACAACAAAAACGGTGGCTGTACATGTGGACTTTGCCAGATGGAACACACAGGAATGAGACTGACTACATCTGTGGCAAGAGGTGATGGAAAACTCAGTATCTTCAGCCAAAACCAGGCCAGGAGCTGATTCTGGAACAGACCATCAATTGCTCATATTCAAGTTCAACTTGAAGTTAAAGACAATTAAAACAAGTCTACAAGAGCCAATATATGATCTTGAATATATCCCTTCTGAATTTAGAGACCATCTAAAGAATAGATTTGATGCACTGAACACCAATGACGGAAAAACAGAAGAACTGTGGGATGACATCAAGAACATCATCCATGAAGAAAGCAAGAGGTCACTAAAAGGAGAAAAGAAGAGAAGACCAAAATGGATGTCAGAAGAAAATCTGAAACTTGTGCTTGAGCAGAGAGTAGCAAAAGCAAATGGAAGAAACAAAAAGATAAAAGAGCTGAACAGAATATTTCAGAGCAGCTAGAGAAGACAAAGCCAATTATTATAATGAAATGTGCAAAGACTTGGAGTTAGAAAACCAAAAAAGGAAGAACACTCTCAGCATTTCTCAAACTGAAAAGAACTAAGGAAAAAATTTAAGCCTCGAGTTGCAATACTGAAAGATTCTATGGGCAAAATATTGAATGATACAGGAAACATCAAAAGAAGATGGAAGGAATACACAGAGTCACCGTACCAAAAAGAACTGGCAGATCTTCATCCATTTCAGGAGGTGGCATATGATTAAGAACCAATGGTACTGAAGGAGGAAGTTGAAGCTTCAATGAAGGAACTGGCGAAGAACAAGGCTCCAAAAATTGACGGAATACCTATGAGATATTTGAACAAACAGATGCCCCACTGGAGGCATCACTCGGTTATGCCAAGAGATTTGAAAAACAGCTACCTGGTCAACTGACTGGAAGAGATCCATATACGTACCCATTCCAAAGAAAGGTGATCCCACAGAATGTGGAAATTATTGAACAATATCATTAATATTGCACACAAGTAAGATCCTACTGAAGATAATTCAAAAATGATTGCAGCAGTATACTGACAGAGAACTTCCAGGGGTGCAAGCTGGATTCAAAAGAGGACATGGAACAAGGGATATCATAGCTGCTGTCAGATGGATCTTGGCTCAAGGCAAAGAATATAAAAAAGATGTTTACTTGTGTTTTATTGACTATGCAAAGGCATTTGATTGTGTGGATCATAACAAATTGTGGATAACATTGAGAAGAATATAAATTCCAGAACACTTAATTGTACTCATGAGGAACCTGTACATTGACCAGGAGGCTGTTGTTCAAACACAACAGGGGAACACTACATGGTTTAAAATCAAGAAGGGAGTGCATTAGGTTGGATCCTTTCCCCATACTTATTCAATCTATACACTGAGCAACTAATCCAAGAAGCTGGACTATATGAAGAAAAATGTGGCATCAAGATTAGAGAAACAATCATTAACAACCTGCAATATGCTGATGACACAACTTTGCTTGCTGAAAGTGAGGATGACTTGAGGCACTTACTGATGAACACTGAAGAATACAACACAGTCTGCAGTATGGATACATCTCAATATACAGAAAACAAAAATCCTCACAACTGGACCTATAAGCAGCATCATGATAAATGGAGAAAAGATTGAGGTTGTCAAAGACTTCACATTCTTGGTTCTACAATCGATGCCAAAGGAAGCAGGAGTCAGGATGTCAAGATGACGTACAGCACGGGCAAGTCAGCTGCAAAGGACTGCTTTAAAGTGCTGAGAAACAAAGATGTCTCCCCAAGGACAAAGGTGCGCCTGACACACAAGCCATGATATTTTCAATCACCTCGTATGCATGTGAGAGCTAGACAATAAATAAGGAAGACCAAAGAAGAGTTGATGCTTCTGAGTTGTGGTGCTGGCGAAGAATACTGAAAGTACCATGGACTGCTAAAAGGAGTCCTGGAGGAAGTGTAGCAGGAATGATCCTTGAAAGCGAGAATGGTCAGACTTCGTCTCACCTACTTTGGTCATGTTGTCAGAAGGGACCATTCCCTGGAGAAGGACATCATGGTTGGTAAGGTGGAGGGTCGATGAAAGAGGGGAAGGCCTTCAATGAGATGGACTGACACAGTGGCTGTGATGATGGGCTCAAGAATAGCAAGGATCACGGAGCTGGCACAGGACCAGGTGGTGTTTTGTTCTGCTGTGCGTAGGGTCACTCTGAGTCGGAAACAACTTGACAGCACCTAACAACAACTGCTCCAGCTCATTCATTACTACGTAAAGCTTGATCTTTCTTCTTGTTTCATTTTATGTTACGCTATCTATGAACGGTTTTTGTTTACTTATTGTAACTGAGTCTTTTCTATCCTTCATTAAGAGATAATAGTTTTCTTCTCAGGATCTTTTTCCATTTTATTCATGGTTGCTATTTCACTCACTTATGACTATATAACCTTCTCTGATGTATATCCCTTATTGAAGACAGCTGGCCTCTTTATACACTCATTGCTGTTGAGTGGAGTCCGACTAAGAGTGACCGCTCCTTGGGTTTCCGAAGTGGTATCACTACGGAAGTAGATTGCCCAACCTTCCTTCTGAGGAGTGGCTGGTGGGTTTGAACCTCCAGCCTTTTGGTCAGCAGTCAAATGCTTTAGGCACTGCACCACCAGAGCTCCCAGCCTCTTTATATAGTAACTAAAAATTCTTATGCAGGCCCAAACAAAGGGCTTGAAAAAATGGGGTAATCCTCTAAACCTGGAAATTACTGGTATCCTCGAAGAATTAGTAATTCTAATATTTAGAACAACCAATTTTCTTAATAGATGAGCTAAGTACTGGGTACTTAAAAATGTATTATGATTAATGCCTAAAAATTAAAATAATATCTACCATTACAAAGTGCTAGGAATCCCTGGGTGGCACAAATAGTAATGTGCTCAATTATTAGCCAAAAAGTTGGTGGTTCAAACCCATTCAGTGGCATTGGGAGACAGGCCTGGTGGTTTGCTTCTGAAAGGTAGCAACCATGAAAATCCAATGAAGCAGTCCTACTATGCACACATGGGGTGGCCTTGACTCAGAATTGACTGGACAGCCACTAACAACAATATAAAGTGCCATGTATCTGCTAGGCACTGGTATATAACAGATACTTAATATACAGCACAGTAATTACGAATTACTGTGATTAGTAATTATGAACTCAGACCACCTAGATTAAAATCTCAGCTCTGCCATTTATAATATGCATATATTATCTTCTCTGGGTCTCAGGTTTCACATCTATAAAGGAGGAATAATAATCACCCCCCACCACCAGTTTTCACTGAGTTAATTCTGACTCATGGTGACCGACCCCATTTGGATCAGAACAGAACTGTGTTCTAATAGGGTTTTCAATGGATAATATTTCAGAAGCAGACGTTATTATTCCAAGGTGCCTCTGGGTAGATGCAAACATCCAACCTTTTGGTTAACAATTGAGAACGCTAATTATTTGCACCACTCAGTGACACCAAAAATCATACCAACATTCAGAAGATTGTTGTGAGGCTCAACTGAATCAATTCATATAATATGCTTAGTACAGTAATAAGCATGTGCAGACTTGCTACTACATTATAATTAATAATATATATTTGTTAAGTGAATGAATGATGCTAAAATTTTAGTTTAGAAAACTGAAGTTAACCTACAATTCACAATCATTCTTGAAATTTTTGTTGCGTGACCATTTTGTGCCATATTTCCTTGGAACTTTGATTGTAAGTATAATGTAATTATATAATTTAGCTAAAGAAGGATTTAACAATCCTGGTTCTATCTTATTAGAATATCTAGCCAACAAAATTGCCATTATACATACTGGAGGAATAGCAGACTTTCAGAAAGAGTAATAGGATTTATGAAGACAAACTCCACCCTTTGCCCATTTTTACCATCTGGAAACTGATGAACTGGAAGCACATCTGAGCCAGCAAAAGGTCTTGACATCTCTGACTGAGTGGCAGGCTTCACTCTGGATGTCTTTTTCTCTCCTTGTTTCCCTTTAGCCCAGAATCTCATCTTAGCTCTCTGAGGTCTGTTTTAAAAATAAAGGTAAAAATGGAAATCAGCATGTCCTTGTGACACTATTGTATATCGCTTTAAGATTTATAAAGTTCTTCCACTTAACCTTCACATTTAAATTTAATCATGACTAATCTTTTATTTGGGAGCCCTGGTAGCACAGTGGCTAAGGCACCTGACTGCTAACCAGAAGGCTGGCGGTTCAAACCCACCAGCCACTCCTCGGAAGGAAGATGGGGCAATCTACTTCCGTAGTGA
>NW_006921602.1:1574282-1582524 GCF_000298275.1 Orycteropus afer afer | reverse complement strand
GCCAGCCTTCTGGTTAGCAGTCAAGTGCCTTAGGCATTACACTACCAGAGCTCCTACCTTTATCCATAAGCATGCACTGTAATCGTGATGCAGATATTCACTATTATGGAATAAAAGTTCTAATGTCATTATCTTATATTCATGAGTTATCAGTATTATTAATTAATAACAGCCACCACTTACTGAGCTCTTTCTTATTTTGCTCCAGGCACACTGATAAGTGCTTCTCCATGATTAAGGAGCTCTGGTGGTGCAATGGTTAAAGTATTCAGCTGCTAGCCAAAAGATCGGCAGCTCAAAATTACCATATGCTCCAGCAGAGAAAGAAGAGGCAATCTGCCTCTGTAAATATTTACAGCCTTGGAAATCCTATGGGGCAGTTCTACTCAGTTCTATAAGGTCACTATGAGTCAGAACTGACTCAATGACAGTGGGTGGGTAGTGGTGGGTTTATAGAAATACCTCACTTAATCGTAACAACTTTATTTTAACCAACTACTATAGTGGTTAAGGCATTTGGGGGCTAACCCAAAGGATGGTTGTTTGAGCTCATTAGCTGCTCCATGGAAGAAAGATGAGGTAGTCTGCTTCCATAAAGATTAATGGCCTTGGAAACTCTATGTGGGGGCCACTATGAGTCCAAACTGACTTGATGGCTAAGTTTGATTTGGTTTAAAGCCATTTTACATGTGTAAAACTGGAGGCTTAAACATGAGGTAACTTTCCCAATGACAAAATTGAGAATCACACTTACTTATGTTATATTCTCTAAATCTTAGTGTTTATATAGTCTCTTCTATTATATAAATCAAGGAAGAATCCTGAGATAATAACAAGAACTCACATTTATTAGACAGATTATTATATATCCTGACCTTATATAGTGGTGCACTGGTTAAGGCATTTGGCTGATAACCAAAAGGTTGGCAGTTCAAACCCATCAGCTGCTCTGTGGGAGAACGATGAAGCAGTCTGCTTCTGTAATGATTGACAGCCTCAGAAACCCTCTGGGGGTTGCTGAAAGTCAGAATTGACTTGATGGTGGTGGGTTAACCTTATACTAGGAGTCCCTGGGTAGTGCAAATGGTTAAGTGCTACACTACTAACTATAAAGGTTAGTGGTTTAAAGTCACCTAGAGGTTTCTCAGAAGCTTCAAAAAGCTTACAGCTTTGACAATCCTACAGAGTAGTTCTACTCTGTATACATGTGGTCACTATGAGTTAGAATCAGCTCAACAGCCACCACCTTGCACTAGGAGGCTAATTTGTGTATTAATTTAGCTATTTACTTTTATTTTCATTCATTAATTCAATCAAGAAATTAAATGTACATCTACTAAGTGCTGGGCACTATGCCTTATATATGATATTCCTAATTTGCACAATTACCATGAAATTATCCTTATTTTACACATGAGAAAACTGAGGCTGAGAAGTTCGATAAAGATGAAAGTACTCCTGCCCTAAACCTACCACAAACACATACTTCCCCCAAACCCCAATGAAACTATAGGTATGGGTTGTTTAACATCGATAACACATTCTGTGAAAACAGAACATTATATGATTTGGTTGTTGTGTGAACACCATGTGTTCCATATGGTACACATGTATGTAAATAATCAAAACACATATATCAAACTAACTCCCGTGCAAACTGCTCTGGCTTTCCTTTAGGGCCCAGGGCCTCAAGATTTACAAACTTGCACCTGCAAATGGCTTCCTCTGGTCACACAGGGCTCCCTGAACAACCATAGGGAGTCTGGTCAGAATCAGAAGCCCAGAGGGATATAGTGGAGCAGCTGCAACCTAGCATCTCCCTGCAGGGACCCACTTGTGGGGTGGCTGGGTAGCTGCAGAAGCTGCAGCTTGGGGACTGCAGCCAAGCTTCAGCATCCTTGGGAGCCAAGCGGCAGTTGCTGTGGCACCACAAATTCAATGTTAGCCCTTCCTCCTGGTCCCCCCTTCCAAACAAGGCCCTCTTCCCCATCCCACGGTCATATATGTGGTTGATGTTGCCTGAACAGAGGTTATACAGCACATACCTGTACACTAATTTTAGTTAGATTATCATTTAATAGTTACACTTTTTATTTAAAAAAAAAAAAACAAAAAAACTCACTGCCATCGAGTCAGATCTGACTCATAGCGACCCCTCCTCCTTGGGTTTCTGAGGCAGTATCTCTACAGAAGGATATTGCCCAGTCTTCCTTCCAAGGAGTGGCTGGTAGGTTTGAAGCGCCAGCCCTCGGGTTAGCAGTCAAATGTCTTAGGCACTACGCCACCAGAGCTCCCACACTTTTTATTATATAAATAATATTCACAGCATATAAAACTAAAACTAAACCCACTACCATGGAGTTGATTCAGACTCAGAGGCCCTAGAGGACAGAGTAGAACTGCCCTATAGAGTTTCCAAGCTTTATGGAAACAGACTGCCTTATCTTTCTCCTATGGAGTATCTGGTGGGTTCAAATCACTTACCTTTTTTTAGCAGCTGAATGCTTTAACCACTGTACTGCCAGAGCTCCTTTCAGCATACAGTTTCCAATACCTGTTTTTCACCCCCTAGAATTAATTGTTTTGTTTCTCATTTGGTCACTTTTGTATTCACAATTCACTTCCAAGTATTTCTCCATTTGTGTATATCTCCTCTCCATATGCTCACATCCTAGGCATTTCCCTGTCAGTTTCATCTTTTTGAAGAAACTTCTCCCAGAACCTGGTACCCTTCTTCAATCTGGAGTGCTTTCCTTCACTAGTTGCTGTACAGCTGTCATTTGAAGAGCTATTTTCACAATCATGTTAGATGTACTTTTGTCTCATTTTGTTTTATAACAATCTTTTTTTTTTGGATGGACATTCAGTGGGTCCCTTCAAACTGGAAATTCATGCCTATGAAATTAAGTTGAATTACTTTATTGATAGTCTGCTTCTATTTTCTCAAATTTATCTTTCTAGAACTCCTGTCATTGGGCTGTTAGATATACTGAAGTATTATGTTAATTTTCTTTTCTCTTTTCATCCATTTCTTCATCTTTTTGTTCAACTTCCTAAGAGATATCCTCAACTTTCCTTCTAACCCTTCTGTTATGGTGTGAACTGTGTTCTAAATCTCAAAAACATGTGTTCTAAATCCTAACTTCTATGCTTGTGGTTATAATCCCATTTGGGAATGGGCTTTATTTGTTATGTTAATTAGGCAGGATTAGGGTAAGGGTGTATTTTGAGTCAACCTCTTGAGAGAGATAGCAACAGAAAGAGAGAAAAAGAGAAAGATGAGATAAAAAGTATGTAAAAGGTATGCTAGCAAGCAGAGATGGGGGAAGAGAGAGGCCACACAAGAAGACTTGACTAGGAGCAGAAGCTCATAAAAACAAGGACCTTCCTCTAGAGCCGACAGAGAGAAGAAAGCCTTCCCCTAGAGCTAGCACCCTGAATTCAAACTTCTAGCCTTCTAACCAGTGAGAAAATAAATCTGTTTGTTAAAGCCAGCTACTTTTGGTAATACAGTTATAGCAAAACTAGATAACATTCTGAAGTGTTTCTTTATGTTACATTTTTAGTTTTCAAAGGCTCTTTTTATTATATTTCTGTTTGTGTACCCTGTTTGGTTCCATGGATATAATTATGTTACTCAGAGTGTCTGCTGATAGTTGTGTTTGTCTTAAAATTTCCTTCCCCTGTATGGTTTATTATCTCTATTGTGTTTTATCTTTTGGTTTTAGTTTTTTTCATATAAAATGTTCCCAAAAATGTGTGGTGATCACTAATACCTCTTATGGTTAAAAACACGGAAAAAAAGCTGCTTTGAAACTCTAGTATCCATTAGTGAGGCTTCTGAACTGTAATCTTTCCCATCTGGTTATCTGGATGATCAGTTTACAAATGAAGAGCTTTCCTGAGAGTTAGACAAAATTCCGAAAGAAGACTCTTTGAACCATCTGCTTAGAAGATATGGGAAATACAGGCAGTGAATGAAGGAAAGAAGCTGGGAGCTCTTAACATTCAGTATGTAAACATTCATTAAATCCCCTTATTTTAAATGTATATCTCAGCCTTCAACTGTAGTTGGTAACATCCAAGTCCAGAGATCTGTTTTATCCTCTTCAGAGAATAAACTGGTTTCCTGTTATTGTAAGAGAAGGGCAGTCAGCCAACTTGGCTTTTCACTCCTGGTATAGAATTCAGCTTTCTCCTATACTGACATTTAAAATTCATCTATTTTCTGGATTCTACATTTTGTTGTTGTTGTCTCCTCTCTTGTTTTCTTTGTCCTTTGTAGGTTTTGTCACTATAGTAGATGGGTGGAGGAAGTAGAATTTAAATGTATGTGTTCAATCTGCCATCCACAACTGGAAGTTCATTTTACCATGTATCTTATTTCTCTATATTTGACATATTGCATAATCTAATCTGGATTTGCGTTACCTTAGATTATACCCCTACAGTTATTGAGAAAGTGGTCTTTGAGAGAGTTATGAATTGGAGAGATTTTAATGTGATCTTCAAGTATTCAGTGAAGGCCCGATTGCCTTATATAACATAATGAAAGGAAAAGATACATATTTGACAAAAATTTTACAAGCTTTCTTAAGAATAGATTTATTTCCTAAAAATATTTTTTAGTTTCATTTGTAAAACATCTAGCTCAAATGGAATACAAGTTCAAAGATTGAAATATTTTTAATCTCATATGGTCTAATCTCTTTTCTATTAAAACAAAAGATCACAAGGCATAAAATCAAATCATACCACTAATCATAAAGAGAATGCTCATTATATATTTTTGAGTTAATATGTGCCTGTCACATAGTAAGTACTTAATAAATACTTGTTGAAGAATAGATAAATGCAATTAATGTCAAAAGCAGGTTCTCTATTAATTATGTGCTGTTGTTGTTGTTTTAAAACACTGTATTAACCATAGTCAATCCACCAAAACCAAACTCACTGCCATGGAGTTGATTCTGACTTATAGCAGAATCCTATTGGGTTTCTAAGGCTGTAAATTTTCACAGAAGCAGACTGCCTCATCTTCTGCAGGGGGGCTGGTGGGTTCCACCAATGGGTTCATCCAATGATCTGTGGATGAACAGCCAAATGCCTTAACCATTACATCACCAGAACTCCTTATAGTCAATCAGTAAATAAAATTATATTATCCCTATTAAGTCTCAGTTTACACTTCATACCTTATATCCAAATCTGAAGGCTTCTCTCCCACTGCCAACCTCGTAATCTCTCCCTGAGACATGGTCTTATGAAGCTTTGTTTGTTCATCAATTGAAGAAAATCGCTGTGAAGTCTGTAATAATTTCATATATGAAAGACTTTAACACCAAATAACTATAGGATACATAGTACTGAAAGTAAAACTCAGGTTGAGTTAGAACTACATCTGTTAAAAAATGTAAAAAATATATTTATATTATTCAGAAATTCATTGAAATAATAGAACCCACTGTAAGTTCTATTAATCCTTTAGAATAACCTAAAATAAGGCAAGCTTAAGAAAATGAAGATACTGAATAAGAACTAGCAGCTTGTATTTTCTAAAAACTTAACAAAGAATTTCAAATGGAAAGCTAAGAATAAAGTCAGAACTATCAAAACATACAGACAAAACATGCAAGATCTGGGGGAGTTCTGGTAAGATGGTGGAATAGGCAGAAAGACTGCACAGACCCCCTTCAAAAAAGAAGAGGGGAACCAACTCACACAGATACAGAAGATAATCTTGGACCCCCTGAGCCTTGAAGGGAAGGATACAGAAGTGGACTAAACTCCAACTAGCAGAAGAATTTTCATGAAAACACCAAAAAAGGAGACATACAGAACGGCAGTCTGGCAGTGATCCTGAAGGCACAGACCCCTTGGATATTGCCAAGTGGTGCTAAGACTTAAGAATTAACCCAAAAAGTGGCCCTGATAGCCAGGGACTGCACGGAGGACTGCTCTGATGGCTGGGGAATAAAAGAGAAAGCAGTGAAGAGGACGGCAGGCTGAACTGTGGACTTCTGTCTGTCAGGTGGGCACAGCCATTTGAATGTTTACAAACAGCATCTCCATTTTGGATATTTAAAGCTACAGCATCTTCCCATATTCCAGGGACTCGAGAATTTAAGACTGCTTTGGTGGCTGGGGAATGAAAGGGAAAGCAGCGAACAGGACAATGGGCTGAGCTGTGGACGTTTGTCTATAGGAGGGTGCAGCCATTTTGAATGTTTACAAGCGGCTTGACCATTTTGGATACTTGAAGCAACAGCATTCTCCCAGATTCCAGGGAATTAAGAACAGGCTCCACTTGCCAGTAACCCCAAGGACATTCTGGACCTGGACAATTGGAAAGGTGCAACATTCCCCTTGTTGCTCTTATACCCCACACCTACATGGTGAACGGTGGTGCAGCCATCCCTCACTCCCACCCACATTCTGGGCCAGCAGGAACTCCACCTCAGTCTGTGTGCTGTGACAAAGCTGGGTGCCCTGCCCTGCCCTCATGTTTTCTTTTTCTTTTTTCTGTTTCATAGTTTGTTGGGTTTTCTCTGTTTTAAAACTACTATTATTATTATTATTTTTGTCTCTTTTACTATTTTTCTTTATTCTTCCCCTCCCAGGTTCTAGATTTCAGGTTTTTTCTTTTCCCTGTTCCTGGCTGCTATCTGTCTGTCTGTCTATCTAATCTATCTATCTATCTATCTATCTATCTATCTATTTCTCTCGCTCTCTTTCTTTCTTTCTCATGCTTAACTCCGTTCCTTGCTTTTCTTTTTGCATTCTTCCCATTTTTTTCTTCATTATTCTCTTTCCCTACTTTTTTGTCTTATTACTGTCTCCCCAGATACATCTCTTTTTATTTTCATTTTCCTTCCTTTTCTTCTTTTTCCCTTTTTTCTTTTTTTAGTTAATGTTCCAGTGCAATTACAAAGTGTATTGTTTTGTCCATCTGCTTTTACGTTTTTGATAACTCTTCAATTGTTATTTTTGTCTAACTGACTAGAAGACAGCAACAGTCCCCATACAACACAATTATACCCACACATCCTGCAGCTTCACTTATGGAGAGCCACCACTTCCTTCTCCACCAACGGACCTACGATAAACAACCACCAAGAAGAGCCTGACTCACCCTTGACTGCTCCTCACAAACAGTTAACAGAGATCTAAATACAACAATGCCACGATGTCTCGGGGGCAACAGACCATCACAGTCCACACAAAGAAGCAAGATAAAGTGGTAGAAACAAGGGAGCAGGAGACAGACCAAGAACACATCCCTGAGGAAGAAGCAGCATCGTAACTCTCTGATAAGGAATTCAAAAGAATTATATTTCGGTATCTTCAAAGGATTGAGAGACAGACCAAGGAAAACACAGACAAAACCCTAGAAGAATTTTGGAAGAAAATACCAGAACAAAATGACAAAATAAATGAAAAATTAGAAATGATTCTAAATCTACAGATAGAAATCCAGCTTAATACTAAATTGTCAGAAATAGCACACTGAAAGGGCAAAGGAGTAGAAATGATGCAAGGGAAGACAAAATTAATGAGATTGAAGACAAATACCTGAACACATCTTTGAAAAGGGATCAATCAGAAAAAAGATCTAAACAAAATAAAGATAACCTAAGGTTCATGGGGGATACCATCAAAAGGAATAACATATATGTCACTGGAATTCCAGAACAGGAAAAGAAAAATAAAACCACTGAAAAAATTGTCCAAGATGTGTTGAAGGAGAGCTTCCCTGATACGATGAAAGAGGAGAATATATCCATTCAGGAAGTCCAACGAACCCCAAACAGGAGACACCCAAAAACAAAATCAACAAGACATATCATCATCAAATTCACCAAAACCAAAGACAAAGAAAGAATCATGACAGCAGCACAGGAAAATGAAAAGCTACCTACAAGGGGCAACCAATAAGACTAAGCTCAGATTTACTGACCTAAACCATGCAGGCAAGAAGACAGTGGGATGGTATATATAAAACACTAAAGGAGAAAAATTTTCAACCAAGAATTATATACCCAGCAAAACTATCCCTCAAATATGATGGGGATATTAGGACATTTCCAGATAACAGAAATTAAGGGAATTTGTTAAAACCACACCAACCTTACAAGTGATACTAAAGGGAGTCTTCTGAACAGAGAACCAAAAATAGCAAATAACAACCGACCATTTATACATAGACGACATAACCCAGAAACCACAGCTATTGTTGTTATGT
>NW_006921602.1:1571760-1572511 GCF_000298275.1 Orycteropus afer afer | reverse complement strand
TCAGCACAGAAAATAATATGGAACAAAGAAACAAGGGACATGATGGAAAAACACCTAACAATATGACAGCAACCAATTCATCCTTGTCAATAATTACATTAAATGTTAATGGATTAAATGCACCACTGAAGAGACGGAGAGTTGCAGATTGGATAAGAAAACAAAATCTATCAATATGCTGTCTACAAGACACACATCATAGAGCAAAG
Organism: Orycteropus afer afer; assembly: GCF_000298275.1. Taxonomy (NCBI): domain Eukaryota; kingdom Metazoa; phylum Chordata; class Mammalia; order Tubulidentata; family Orycteropodidae; genus Orycteropus; species Orycteropus afer. Next base: position 1,572,302 of record NW_006921602.1, on the reverse strand, counting down.
AGAAAAAAAAGACTAAAAATCAAAGGCACAAAAAAGATATATCCAACAAATTGGAGCCATAAAAGAGCAAGAGTGGCAATATTAATTTCTGATCAAACTGACTTTAAGACAAAAACCACTATATGAGACAAGGAAGGACATTATATGATGATGAAAGGGTCAATTGAAAAAGAAGATATAACCACAATAAATATCTATAGATGCAATGAAAGAGCCTGAAATACATAAATCAGATTTTAAAAGAGATGAAAAGTCAAACAGATGACTCCACAGTCATAATGGGAGATTTTAATACACCACTTTCAATGAAAGGTAGAACAACTAACAACTGGAAAGAAACTCAACAAAGATGTAGAAGAGCTAAACAATGCAGTCCACCAACTTGACCTTATAGACATCTACAGAGCACTTCACCCAACAGCAGCACAATATACATTCTTTTCCAGCGCACATGGAACATTTTCCATGATAGACCATATGTTAGGCCATAAAGCAAGCCTTCATAAATTTAAAAACATTGAAATATTGCAAAGCATCTTCTC
>NW_006921602.1:1569605-1570880 GCF_000298275.1 Orycteropus afer afer | reverse complement strand
CCATGCTCATGGATAGGAAGATTGAACATTGTGAAAATGTCAGTTCTACCCAAAGCAATCTATACATTCAATGCAATCCCAATCCAGATCTCATCAACATTATTTAGGAATATGGAAAAACCAATCATTATCTTTATATGGAAAGGAAAGAAACCTTGGATAAGCAAAGCACTACTGAAGAAGAAGAACAAAGTAGGAAGTCTCACACTGCCAGATCTCAAAACCTACTATACAGCTACGGTAGTCAAAACTGCCTGGTATTGGTTTAATGACAGATACATAGACCAATGGAATAGAATTGAGAACCCAGAAATAGATTCATTGATCTATGGTCAGCTGACCTTTGACAAAGGGTCTAAATCCATTAAATGGGGAAGAGAATGTTGGTTTAATAAGTGGTGCTGGCAAAACTGGAGATCCATTTGCAGAAAAATGAAACAAGATCTGTACCTCACATCATACACAAAAACCCACTCCAGAAGAATCAAAGACTTAAATGTGAAACCTAAAACTATGAAGTTCCTCAAGGAAAAACTAGGGGCCAATTTAGGGGCCTTAATATACAGCATAAATAGATTATCAAGTACAACCCAAAATGCAAACAGCCGAAGAGAAACTAGATGAATGGGGCCTTCTAAAAATTAAATTTTTATGTGCTTCCAAAGACTTCTCCAAGAGTCAAAAGAGAACCTACAGATTGGGAAAAAATATCTGGCAATGACATATCTGACAAGGGACTTATTTCTAGAATTTATACAAAACTTGAACACTTCAATAACAAAAAGACAAATAATCCAATTAAAAATAGGCAGAAGACATGAATAGACACTTCACCAAGGAGGATATTCAGGTGGCCAACAAATGTATGAAAAAATGTTCACGATCATTACCCATTAGAGAGATGCAAATCAAAACAACAATGAGATACCATCTTGCTCCAGCACTAGTAGTAAAGTTCAATGAGACAGAAAACAATAAATGCTGGAGAGGATGTGGAGAGATTGGGAGTCTGATACACTGCCGGTGGGACTGTGAAATGGTACAAGCACTGTGGAAAGCAGTATGGCGACTCCTAAAAAATGTGAAAAGAAATACGATTTCACCCAGCCATTCCATTACTAGGTATATATCCTAAAGAAGTGAGAGCCATGACAAGAACAGACATATGCACACCCATATTCATCGCAGCACTATTTACAACAGGCAAAAGATGGAAACAACCTAGATGTCCATTAACTGACGAATGGATAACCAAACTATGGTACATACACACAA
>NW_006921602.1:1551471-1561048 GCF_000298275.1 Orycteropus afer afer | reverse complement strand
TTGTGGTAAACTGTGGTCAATGACATGAGACAAAGTATATGTGAACTGCTGTAGGGAAAGTGAATTTGCTCTGTAAATCTTCACCCAAATAAAAATAAATAAAGGGGGAAAAAAAAAAGCAATAAGGGTTAAACAAAATGTAGTTGAAATGGAAGCCAGGTCAAGATAAACAACATATTTATAATCGGAGTCCCAAACCAAGGAAAACTAAACAATGGAACATGATTAACATTTAAACTTAATCTGTGGAAAATTTCCAAAAATAAGACAAAAACAGAATTTACATACTAAAAGAGAGCAGTACTTAGGTGAGATAATTAATCTGAAATGACCTACTCCAAGACATAACCTCTCAAAGCTCCAAAGAGAAATATCCAGTAACTCAGAGGGGCCAGAGAATTAGGCTGGAAACAGACTTTACACAAACAATAGGTAATAAGGACAACCACAAAACATCATTTTCAAAAAATCAAGGAAAGAAAGTGTGAATGAAGGATTTTATGTGACCAAAATGGTCTTCAAAATTCAAGGCTATATAAAGAACTTGAGGAATTCTATACCTATGAGTCTTTCCTAAGTAATCTACAAGGGGAAAAGTTTCATTCAACCAAAAGATGACTAGAGAAACTTCAGCAAAATATTTAATGTGATCATTTAATATGTTTTATTGTAGATCAAAGACAAAAATAAAAGCAGAGATGAGGGTGAAAGAACAACTTAATAACTTTTATGTTCTGACAAAGTAGATGTAAAAACCTGCAAGGAATAAGAAGGAGAGGAGAAAAATACAACAGAAAAATCCATTGATAACTGCCTCAAAAACTGATGGGATTTAAAGGATATTATTCATTAAAAACTAACCAACAGAGAGTAACTGATTAAATAAATAAAAAAAAAGAGTGAACTAAAGGCACTTTTTTAAAGTTACATACAAAGGTAAAAAACAAGACTACAACCCTTTCTAAATAGTAAAGGAAATTTTAAAAACATTAAAGAACATTGTGCTGAGATAAATAAGTCACAAAAAGACAAATACTCTATCACCTCATTTATATGAAATATTTAGAAGAGACAAATGTATGTTGGTAGTGGTGGTGGTGTTATTTGTCGTGGAGTCGGACCCGACTCATAGTGACCCCTTCCTGGGTTTCCAAGGCAGTATCACTACGGAAATAAATTGCCCAACCTTCCTTCGGAGGAGTGGCTGGTGGGTTTGAACCACCAGCCTTCTGGTTAGCAGTCAAGTGCCTTAGGTACTACACTACTATGTTGTTGTTGTTATGTGCCATCAACTTGGACCCAACTCATAGCGACCCCTCCTTAGGTTTCCGCGTCAGTATCATTACGGAAGTAAATTGCCCCACCTTCCTTCCGAGAAGTGGCTGGTGGGTTTGAACCACCAGCTTTCTGGTTAGCAGTCAAGTGCCTTAGACACTATGTTACCAGAGCTCCTCTATGCCACTATAGAAAAATTTTATTAGTGGCTACCAAGGGTGGAAGGAAGTAGGGAAGAAGAGTCTTTGCTTAGGGGGCAATAAGCTTCTGCTAAGAGTGATGGAAATGTTTGGAAACAGTGGTGATGGATGCACAACAGGAAGAATATAATCAATGTCACTGAACTGTGCATGTAAAATATGTTGAAATGGCAAGTATTTTGTTTCACATACAGGCAATCCCTGGTTATGAATGAGATGTGTTCCTAAGTGTGTCTGCAAGTCTAATTTTTTGGTAAAGCAAAGCTTTTCAATGCTTTAAAAGCTCCACATGCAGCAAGTGAAGGTGATTGTAGTGACAAATTTGTCATGAGTAGATGTTGGTTCAACTGTTTCAAAGTGAGGGCAAATTTGCCTAACATTAAATGGTAAGTATGAGATGTCCATTAAGTCATACATTTGTAACTCAGTGATTTAGGTACACACACAAACACACATATCTGTCTGTGTTATTGTGCGCCATGAATCAATTCAGAGTCATAGTGATCCTGTGTGACAGAGGAGAACTGGCCCATAGGGTTTCCTAGGCTGTAATCTTTACGGGAGCAAATCTCTAGGTCTTTTCTCCCACAGAGTCAGTGGTGGGTTCAAACTCAGACTTTCTGGTTAGCATCCAAACATTTAATCATTGTGCCATCAGGGTTCCTATAACTTAAAAAATAAATAAAAAGAACAAAGAAAACATCTAACATAAAGAAACATAGCAAGTTTAACATAACACATAATAATAAGATAAGAAGACAGGATCAAGACCAAACCTATCAGTTATATATCAAAAAATATAAATAGATTTAATAAATAAATAAATAAACCAAACCTACTGTCACTGAGTCAATTCTGACTCATAATAACCCCTACTGGATTTCTGAGGCAGTAAATCTTTACGGAAGTAGACTGCCCAGTCTTCCTTCCGTGGAGTGGCTGGTGGATTTGAACCACCAATCTTGTGGTCAGCAGTCAAATGCCTTAGGCATTGTGCCACCAGAGCTCCTAAATGGATTTTACTCACCCATTAAAGGAAAAAGATTTTTCATTTAGTTGACAAAGCAGGACTTAACTATAGTATAGACAACAAAGGAATTAAGAAAGGATAAAAATAGAGATGGACAAAAATATACCAAGTACATGAAAACAGTAAGAAAACTGAGACTGTAATCTTATTATTTAGGTAGAATTAAAGCCAAAAAGCATGAAATGTGACAAAAAAAACTTCCACTTTTTAATATAAAAAGCCACAATTCATAATAACAGGACACTTTAACACATTCTTGCCAGTGTAAGACAGAGCAAGTATTAAAAAAATCGGTAACGTAGAAGACCTAAAGAATGTAACCAAAAAGGAAGAAATAGTGGATACATTCTGAATCTTTACATTCTGAATAGAGAATACACTTTCTTAGCAAGTGCACATGATACAGTCACAAGAATAGATCATATATTATGGTAACAAAGAAAATATTAGTAAATTCTACCAAGAAGAAATATTACAAATACTTTTTGATCAAAATATGATAAAATTAGAAATTAACAAAAATCAAAAAGGCCCTTCCTCGTAAAAAGAAAAAAAAAAAATAAACCTTTTATTACCCAAGTCTTGGGTAAAAAGAATATATAAGCTGAAATTGCAAATATTCTAGAAAATACTAAAGAAAACACTATGTATTAGAATCTGAGACACATATGACGCAATGTTCAGAGGTAAAAACATAGCCTTCCTTAAAAACCTATATCACTTTAAAAAAAAGAAATGAATTATATTCCTAACTCAAAACTAGAGAATCGAGAAAGTAAACCAAAAGAAGGCAAAGGAAAAAAATAATATAAAAGCAGAAATCAATAAAATGGAGAATGAGGGAAACAAATCTAAGGTATAAATCAAAATGCTGTTAATTAACTAGACAGAAAAAGAAGTAGCTAACTTAAAGATATAAAGGAAAAGAACACAAACCAATAAAATAAGAGATAAGAAAGAACTAACCACTGAAACAGAGAAATTTAAAAAATCTTAAGAGACTATTTTCTAGACCTCTACACAAATAAATCTGATAAATCAGATGAAATGGTTAATTTCCTAAGGAAAATTGTTTGGCCAAAATTTATCCCATTACAGATAAAAATCTTAGGAAGTTCAATTCACTTATCAAGTAACTATGCCACAGAAAAACACTAATCCCAGATGGTTTCATATAAACTTCTACCAAACTTTCAAAGTACAGATAGTTGTAATGCTACAAAAAACAATCTCTGAAATTTTGGGGGAATAAAATATGTATAAATACCAAGTATACCCAATAATGAAGTTGCTTTCCTAGATCCATCAATCCAAACCTCTTATGTCTTTAATCTTTGTTTAAAACCCACCAATTCTCCACCCTGTAAAATCTACCTTAAAATCACAGCCCAGGCTCTAAGATTTTTTGAATATCCTCTACTGATTTCTCCCTACTAACCAGAATTTTGGAGGTTCAACCCATCAGCCACTCACTCCTTGGAAGAACGACTGGGCAATCTACTTCCATAGTGATACTGCCTCGGAAACCCAAGGAGGGGTCACTATGAGTCTGAGACGACTTGATGGCACATAACAACAAAACAACGATAGAGTAAGCATTTTCTCTCCTACTGTAATAATAATAAGCTAATAAACTTAGCTTGCTTAATCTACAGGATTTTCTAGCAGTCTTTTGTGAATGGATAGTGAAGAGAAGGAAAACTCAATACAGATAATGGTTGAAGACTATCATGAAGAATCAAAAAACCGAAATCAGGAACCCGCTGCTATCAAGTTGACTCTGATTCATAGCGACCCTATAGGAGAGAATAAAACTGACCTATAGAAGGTTGGGCAATCCTACTTCCGTAGTGATACTGCCTCGGAAACCCAAGGAGGGGTCGCTATGAGTCAGGGCTGACTCAACGGCACATAATAACAACAACAACATAGGGTTTCCAAAGCTGTAACTATTATGGAAAAAGACTGCCACATCTTTTGCAGACTATCACATCTTTTGCCTGTGTAGCAGCTGGTGGGTTTGAACCACACCACCAGGGCTCCTTATCTTGAAGAATCACAAACAGGAAAAGGAATATAAAAAAGGATGGCATTTCATGGGAGACAATGAAGAATGTAGTTCTACCAAGATGGTGGTAAAGAAGACTGAAATTCTGGAGAGCAATATGGGAGTCATATCTATAGAGATGCTTGCTGTAACTATGGTGAAGAGTAGAAGACACTACACAGAGTGAAAAGTATAATGTTACCAATACTAGCCTTACAAATGAGGCCTAGAAATTATTTTACTAACCTACTGACTATCCAGAAGACGGAGACACTAAAAAACAAAACTATATGAAAATCACCTTAAAAATATTACTTATGCAAGTACTGGTCTCTTTTTCGTCTGGAGCAAAAAAAGAGAGAAGAAAATCAAAGATGCTTGGAAACAATTAGTCCAAGGGACTAGTGGGCCATGAGTACCTTAGCATATAAGACCCAGAGACCAGAAAATCTAGAATGTTGCCTGCCTACCACTGTCAACCACTTGGAAAGGGATCAAAATCAGAAATCCTGATAGACTGGGAGAAAAAAATGTAGAATAAAACTTAAAATCATAAAAAAAAACAAAAACAAAAAACAACTTCCTGGTCTGATAGAGACTGGTGAAATCCCTGAGACTATGACCCCTAGTCACCCTTCAGGCCTGGAATTAACTCACTCTAGTGGCTTCTTTCAGCCAAACAATAAACAGGCCTAAGAGCTAAAAACCAGGGAGACGCACTCCTTAGAACAATCAACAGTGGGAGATAAGAAGGGCAACATTTGCTCAGGGAGAAAGCTCAGCAGGCAGGAATACACAGGAAAGAAGGACACAGGGAAAAGATAACCACAGAGAGGAAGTGGGAAGAGAGCTGTTACATTGTAGGGACCAACGTGATCAACGTCATGAAACATAACATGTACGAACTGTTGAATGGATAACAAATCTGCTCTGTAAACTTTCACTCAAATCACAATAAAAAATTTAAAAATATATGTCTATTGCTTAGAACATAATCATTCTTCTTGGATAAATGTCAACATATAAGAACTAAGTGCCAATCTGGAAACAGAAAAGAACGATGGTTGAATAACTCAATGAATATAATTAATGTCACTGAATTGTGCATGGAAAAATGAAGAAATGGCAAATGTTTAATTACATATATAGTTACCACAACTTAAAATAAAAAAAGAAAGAAAAAGAGCAGAGTACATAATCATAATATAGAGACTACAAAGTTACTCAAATGGCAGTTAGAAGTAGGAACTTAAAAAAACCCCACCAAAGTCACTAAGGAGGAAAACTACCACCCTTCCTCCCCCACTGCAGATAAAAAGTGATTAATAATTAACCAACTCAGGAGGTAATGTTTATCAAATCCCCTTCAGGTAATTGATTTGTAACTGTCTGTATCCAAGTGAGGACAGATACTTCAAAACTGGAAAGGTCAGATGGCCATTTCTTCCAAGATTTAATGACATACTTCCGACCAAATGTCAGAGAAAATTTTTTTTGTCCAGGGGGAAAAAATTATACAGTTTTTAAAATCAAATCCATTTAAAATCCTGAAGGTATCTAGATTTTGAGAATGCAAGAGATTTCATTTAGAAACAACTAGTTTCAACCTCACAATTATCAGATAATGTTAGATAGAACATGGTATATTTTCAAGACATAAAAATAGAGAAATACACTTTATAGATGTTTCTTCCCACACCATCCCCACCCAAGTATCTATTTGCATATTCTAAAAAGCAAAGTTTCTCCATGCAAATGTCTACCAGAAACTACCACCACCTGTTCCTAAAAGTGAAAATAGCTAATGATGAACAGAGGACAGTGAGAAAGGTGAAGAGGTGACTAATACACTGTGCAGGGAAGTGCTCTACAACTACTAGCATGCAGTGACCATTAAGCAGGTGAACAGAATCATAGGCAGAGGCTACCAGCTAGAACCCTGAAGGGGCTGGATGCTCCAAGCAGAGAGCCCATCTTCCTGGTGCATCTCAGTTAGAGTTCCCAATATGAAAGAATTCTACCACCCAAAGAACTAAGGTTTGTGACAAAGGAAACTCTCAGGAACAAAACAGCAGTTACATATTTATGTTAAATTTATCCATAAGTGAAAAATCTAAGTGGTTTATAGAATAAATTAAGTACACTATCAATTTAAACTGAAAAACTTTTAAGCAGTGTTTTTGATTAAAATTCATTTGTTCCACTACCTAATTTCATCTTTAACTACTAATCATATGATACAATATTTTTCATTATGTATAACTCAAATGCAGGGCACCTCTAAAAATGAGCTATTTTATCCCACAATGCAGAGATAGTGTTGGTTCTAATATACATATATATATATATAATGGAGTTCTGGTGGTGCAGTGGTTAAGGCATTTGGCTGCTAACCAGAAAGTCGGCAGTTCAAACCCACCAGCTGCTCTGTGGGAGGAAAATAAGGCAATCTACTTCTGTAAAGATTTATAGTCTTGGAAATCCTACGGGGAGGGGGGAATCTCTATGAGTTGGAATCGACTCAATGGCAGTGGGTTGGGTTGGGTTTAAATATACAAATAGATATACAGAGTCTTTCCAACATTTGCAATGCTAGACTTTGGTTCCAATTAGAAGATGACTGTGCATTTTCCTGGTGTTTCTGTCCTTTTTACAACATCAATATTATCATTTAAAAATTGAGCCTATCTCTACTAAAAGATAAAAATGAAAAAAATGAGGATATTCTGGAAGTTAGGGAGAAATATGACTTACTTAGGTCTTTAATACAATTCAAACAGCTTAGTACATTTCAAAGATAGTAAGTCAAATAAAGATTATCCTAAACTTTTCCTCCAATAATAAACAAACATTAAAGAACATCATTTGAGATCCAAACTAATTAAGGACATGAATTGAAATAAAAGGCATTTCATGCCACTTTATCAGTAATGTTTTTATATATATTAGACATACAAGATTCTTATGTTTCTTTTTTTCTTGGACAGTTCTAAAATCAAATGCTTCTCCCTAATATACCATGAATGCACTCACACTTATGACTATACATATCTAACTATGTATGTCAAACTTTATATATCGAACTTTAATTGTGATAAGATGATCAAGTTGTATGTCTTAGTCAAAATCATGTGTTTTAACTCAAACACAAGTTCAAGGTTATAACTGGTGATTTATACAGATTCATATTATATACAGCCTTCTACTTGGCTGGGAGATACATTTTTGGTACTGTACAATAAATTTAAAATTCATGTTTATTTTCCATTAGTAAATAATGGGAGAGGAGGGAAGCATGTTTAAAGGCAAAAAAAAAAAAAAAGTGATCATTTCAATTATAATCTATTGAATCATTTAAAACATATTATATTCTCTAGACAAGGGATCAACAAATTCAACCAGTAGGTCAAAAACACACCACTGCCTGTTTTTGTATAAAAACTCTATTGGAACACAGCCATACCCAGTTGTTTACTTATTCTCTATGGCTGCTTTCACACTACAGTGTTAGGATAAATCAGTTGACAGACAGGCTACATGATACAGAGAATCTAAAATCATTACTTTCTGGATGTTTAGAGAAAGTTTGTTACTATACTATTTAAGATACAACATGGAAAATTTCACATTCGTGGTAAGTAAGTTTAATTTTGCCTAATTTACGATTTGACATATACCTATTAAGGTGCCTTTTATCTGAGTCCTAATAAAATTTATCTTTAGTTGCTGTGTTCACTGAGGTTTCCCATGTACAAACGACTATATGGGGAAAAAAGCTGTGAAGGTTAGCTTTAGATTAGCAAAGACTATTCCCATCAGATTCGCTTGTTTGCCTATTTGTCTTAGATTGCTATAAAATTACCATTTCGGAGTCACTGTGAGAGGCCTGACCCAGGCTGAGTGCAGGCCCTAGCTCAGAGTGAGAAGCTCCTTCAAGGGAGAGAATGGGCTCAATAATGTCATCGTAATCATCTTCCTCTGTATCCCCCTCCCCATCGGCAAAAGTACCTCTAGTCAAGAAATCGGAGCGCGTCCGCGCCATTCGAGCTTTCTTTTTATGGGCCGGTCTGGCAACCTGCTTGACCAAATGATAAAACAAATAACACAACAATGTTTTCTTAATGGAGATGATGCCAACAAAAGGCATCAGAGGGCTCATGAATTTCTCGAAACATCCCTCCAACCCACCATGCCCTTTCCACTACCAGAAGTGATAGGGATAACCAAAAGGAACCCACATCCATCTTATACTATGAAAGTTATATCTACACTGTTTTTGTCCACAGCCAAGGAAATTATCCTTTACTGCCACAATCTGTCACCAAAGTCACTTGCATAAATCACTTTCTTTTCCTTAGAAACATCTTATTTGTACACATCATCTGGGTTCTTAGGCACCATTCCCTGCCTGGAGTTTACCTCCTTAATTTAAACAAGCTTACCTCATGGCTTCTTTCTCTATAAACACTTGGGAATAAATGGGTAGATGAGGAACTCTAGCTACAAGAATAGTAATTTCCAAAACAACATGCATCCATTTCACATAGAAGACAGACAAACAAGATCCAGTACTTACCTCTCTTTGGCCCAGCCCAGCTAACTTCACTGATTTCCAAGTTGGTTCATCTGGTTTATGATGATGAGGATTCCCACAATTTAAGGATTCTTTGCTGACACTTAAGATAACACAAAAGGATAATATTTCAATTACTAGCAGAGATCCCATGGCAAGCAGTCTTTAAGAACAGCATGAAATATAGTCTAATAAGCCAGGTCAAAGAATTTCAGCAAGTTGCATAAATATTTCCAGATCTTATGTAATTCCCCAAAAAATATCCTAAAATGTCCTGCTTAACTACCTAAAACAAGGTTAAGAGAAGAACAAAGTAGGAGGACTAACACTTTCTGATTTTTTTTTTTTAATTTTATTTTATTTATTGTGATTTGGGTGAAGATTTACAGAGTGAATTCACTTTCCATACAGCAGTTCACATATACTTTGTCTCATGTCATTGACCACAGTTT
>NW_006921602.1:1539381-1548196 GCF_000298275.1 Orycteropus afer afer | reverse complement strand
TTTCACACAAATTCTTCTGCTAGTTGGGGTTTAGTCTACTTCTGTATCCTTCACTTCAAGGCTCAGGGGTCCAAGATTATCTTCTGTGTCTGTGTCAATTGGTTTCCCTTGTCTTTGTTGAAGAGGGTCTGTGCAGTCCTTCTGCCTAGTCCGCCATCTTGCCAGAACTCCCACACTTTCTGATTTTAAAACACACTTTACAGCTACAGTAAACAGAACAGCCTGGTACTAGTATAATAATAGACACATAGACCAATGGAATAGAATTAAGAGTCAAGAAATGACCACACATTTTTAGTCAACTGATTTTTGACAAGGGTACTGTTGTTGTTATTTGCCATTGAGTTGGCCCCGACTCATAACGACCCCTCCTTGGGTTTCCTAGGCAGTTATCACTACGGAAGTAGGATTGCCCAACCTTCCTTCCGAGGAGTACTAAGTACATTCAATTTGGAAAGAAGAGGCTCTTCAGTAGATAGTGCTGGGAAAACTGGATTTCCACACACAGAAAGGTGAAACAGGATCCATGGCTTACTTCATACACAAAACCAAATTAAAAATGGATTAAGGACGTAAATGTGCACATTAAACTATAAAATTCTCAGAAGAACAAGCAGGGGCAACACTGTCAGGTCTAGATTTCAACAATGGGTTATCTAATATAATAATGAAAGCAAAACCAGAAAAAGACAAAATAAATACATAGGGCCTCCTGAAATTTAAAAAGACTTTACCAAAACGGTGAAAAGACAAGCTACTGACTGGAAGAATATCTTCAGAAACCACATACTTGACAAGAATCTAATAATAAAAACATATATAAAACTTCGACAACAACAAAAAGACAACCCAATCATAAAATGAGCAAAGAACTTGAATAGACATTTCACCAAAGAAGACATTCAAAAGGCCACCAAACACATGGAAAACATGATCAGCATCAATAGCCATTAAGAGATGCAAATCAAAACCACAATGAGACACCATTTCACTCCCACTAGCATAGCTAAGCTAAAAAGGAAAAACAAATGTTGGTGAGGATTTAAGGGAAATCAGAACCCTCACAGTGACCCTATAGGACAGAGTAGAACTGCCCCGCAAGGTTTAAAAGGCTGTAAATCTTTATAGAAGCAGACTACCACATCTTTCACCAGTGAAGAGGCTAATGGGTTCCAACTGCCAACCTTTTGGTTCGCAGCCAAATGCCTTAACCATGTGCCACCAGGTGTCCTTAAAAATACTGAACAACAGTTTAGCATAATTAGTAACCAAAGGTCTGTCTTGAACATTATGCTCTTTTAAGAACTATCTGTTTGGGATCAAATTGATGAGAGCAACTCAAAGATCAGATAGGAATCTCAGGGAGCCATGAGTTCATGTTAACCAAGGAGAACAAGTCAGAAAAGGAGGGTAAGAATGTTAATGCAACTTGAAGAATCAATCAATGCCACTAAATTGTACTTGTAGAGACTGTTTAGTTGGTGTATGTTTTGTTGTGTATATTGTCAACAACAATAAAATAAATGTGTTCTTGTTGTTGTTAGGTGCCGTCAAGTCACCTCTGGCTCACAGCAATCCTACGTACAACAGAATGAAACACTGCCTGGTCCTGTGCCAGCCTCACGATTCTTGCCATAACTGAGCCCTTCACTGCAGCCACTGACTGTGTCAATCCATCTTGTTGAGGGCCTTCCCCTTGTTTACCCTCCACTTTACCAAGCATGATATCCTTCTCCAGAGAATTGTCCCTTCTGACAACATGACCAAAGTAGGTGAGACAAAGTCTAGCCGTTCTCGCTTCCAAGGAGCATTCTGGCTGCACTTCTTCCAGGACAGAGTGGTTACTTCTTTTTGCAGTCCGTGGTACTTTCAGTATTCTTCACAACAAACATAACTCAAAAGCATCAACTCTTCTTCAGTCTTCCTTATTCACTGTCCAGCTCTCACATGCATATGAGGCGAATGAAAATACAATGGCTCAGGTTAGGCACACCTTAGTCTTCAAGGAGACATCTTTGCTCTTCAGCACTTGAAAGAGATCTTTTGCAGCAGATGTGCCCAATGCAATATATCGTCTGATGTCTTGACTGCTGCTTCCATTGGTGTTGACTGTTGTTGTTGTTGTTGTGCCATTGAGTTGCACCCGACTCTTAGCGACCCCTACTTGGGTTTGCGAGGCAGTATCACTACGGAGGTAGATTGCCCAACCTTCCTTCCAAGGGTGTTGATTGTAGAACCAAGTAATACAAAGTCTTTGACAACTTCAATCTTGTCTCCATTTATTGTGATGCTGCTTATTGGTCAAGTTGTGAGGATTTTTGTTTTCTTTATATTGAGTTATAATCCATACTACAGACTGTAGTCTTTAATCTTCTTCATCAGTGTTTCAAGTCATCCTCACTTTCAGCAAGCAAAGTTGTATTTTCTGTGTATCACTGGTTGTCAATGTATCTCCCTCCAATACTGACGCCATGTTCTTCTTCATATAGTCCAGCTTCTCAGACTATCTGCACAGCATACAGATTTAATAAGTACAGTAAAAGGATACAACCCTGATGTACTCCCTTCCTGATTTTAAACCATGCAGTATCCCCTTGTTCTGTTCAAATGACAGCTTCCTGATCAATGTACAGGTTCCTCATGAGTACAATCAAGTGTTCTGGAATTCCCATTCTTCTCAATGTTATCCATATTTGTTATGCTCCACAGTCAAAAGTGTTTGCATAGTCAATAAAACACAAGTAAACATCTTACTGGTATTCTTTGCTTTCAGCCAAGATCCATCTGACATCAGCAATGATATCCCTTATTCCACATCCTCTTCTGAATCCAGCTTGCATCTCTGGAAGTTCTCTGCCAATATACTGCTACAATTGTTTTTTAATTATCTTCAGTAAGATCTTACTTGTGTGTGACATTAATGATATTGTTTGATAATTTCCACACTGTGTGGGATCACCTTTCTTTGGAATGGGTACAAACATGGATCTCTTCCAGTCACTGGCCAGGGAGCTGTCTTCCAAGTCTCTTGGCATATTCAAGTGAGTGTCTCCAGCATGGCATCTGTTTGTTGAAACATCTCAATGGGTATTCCTTCAATTCCTGGAGGCTTGTTTTTCTCCACTTCCTTCAATGCAGCCTCAACTTCTTCCTTCAATACCATTCGTTCTTTATCATATGCCACCTCCTGAAATGGATGAACATTGACCAATTCTTTTTGGTACAGTGACTCTTGTGTATTCCTTCCATCTTCTTTTGATGCTTCCTGCATCATTCAATATTTTGCCCATAGAATAATTCAATACTGTAACTCGAGGCTAATTTTTTCTTAAGTTCTTTCAGCTTAAGAAATGCTGAGTGTGTTCTTCCCTTTTGGTTTTCTAACTCCAAGTCTTTGCACATTTCATTATAATTACTGACTTTCTTCTCGAGCTGCTCCTTTGACATCTTCTGTTCAGCTCTTTTATCTTGTCATTTCTTCCATTTGCTCTTGCTACTCTCCATTCAAGGGCAAGTTCCAGAGTCTCTTCTGACATCCACTTTGGTCTTTTCTGCCTTTCCTTTTTTAATGACCTCTCACTCTCTTCATGGATAATGTTCTTGATGTCATCCCACAATTCCTCTGGTTTTTGGTCACTCGTGTTCAATACATCAAATCTATTCTGTACATAGTCCCTAAATTCAGGAGGGATATAATCAAGGTCATATTTTGGCTCTCGTGGACTTCTTTTACTTGTCTTCAGCTTCAACTTGAACGTTCATACGAGCAACTTACACAGTCAATTCCTGGCCTTGTTTTGGTTGAAGATATTGAGCTTCCCCATCATCTCTTGCCACAGATGTAGCCCACCTGATACCTGTGTACTCCATCTGGTGAAGTTCACGTGTATAGCTGCCATTTTGTGTTGTTGAAAAAAAAAGTATTTGCAATAAGCAGTTGGTCTTGCAAAATTCTATCATGTGATCTCCAGCGTTAGTTCTATCACCAAGGTCATATTTTCCAACTACTGGTGATTCTTTTTGTTTCCAATTTTTGCATTCCAATCACAAGTGATAATCAACACATCTTGATAATCAACACAACTGTTATCAAACTAAAAGAAGCATGCGGCAAACCATACAGATGATAAAGTGTAGCTTATAAAATAAAATTTTGCTTGAATAACTAAATGACATGACTGCTTTATCATTAAATTCTATGCAGAAATAGCTGTCAGGATCTGATAAAAATCTGAATAGAACCTGCACTTTTATGGCCCCAATTACATGAGCCTTAAAATTTAACAATATATTATTAATCTTTCCTCAACAGGACTGTCATATGGTTTGAGAATCATATCTTACCATTTGGCACAGTGGACACTAACTTATTATATTCTAGTTGGTAGATTAATTGCTCTTCCATTCAAATTCTTAAATTTAATTTTATAACTGAAGGCCTAGATTCCATTGAAGGTATCTTGCCTTTTGCCCCTACGCAATAATCTCTAAACAAGCCTAAACTGATGGTAATCTTTCCAGGCTACAAAAGCTTCTCAGAGAGCTCCCTTTTTGACTAGTCTATGATCAAAGCTGGCAATCCTAGCTTGTCCTAAAGTACTCCTTTTAGCCATTCAAAGCTCCCTTGCCACAGATGAACTTATTGGCCTTTGATCTGTCCTCCAAAGAGAAAAATAATAATTAATAGGACCTTTGATAACACATGACCACTCCAACTAACTCTAAAACTCATAGTATTTTCTTTAGGTATCTTTTTCATTCCCTCTCATCAAGGAGATGAAGGCGACTATGTACTTACCACATTGAAGCATACAGAAAGAACACTAAGTTAGTGTTACTTCTTATCATGAAACTTGATGATTCCTAATCATAAAACTCAAGTTCTAGCCCTAACTTTCTTTAAATATGTGCCTTTGAACGAGTCATTTTACCTCTACATGTCCCCAGGGACCTTATCTGTAATATATGGGAACTGGGCTAGATCACTCAGAAGCACCAACATTTATGATTCTATAAAACCTTAAGATTTCTAATATGGAACAAAAGATTTGATGTATGGATTTTATCTGTAAGCTTTCATATAAGCAATCTAATACATAATCATTTTGAAGATATGAATATCTTTAATGAGGCAAAGCAAACAAGATAAAGGAGATTTAAGATAGTTTATCATGGAAAAATGATAAAAGGAGTAACTCTCATAGATGATTAATGTTTTTTAGAAACTATAACTAAACATACAAAACGGGTTTATAGAACCAAAAGACACATTTTTAGTTTATCTATAATTTCATATGATACACACACACACACACACACACACACGTCACTCAACTTAAGCAGAACGACAGGAAATAATGTTTATAACACTCTCCTTATGGGTTTATATGCTATATAGTGTCTTTGAACTTACGGGAAATCCCTAGGTTAATGGGTAAGAACGGGATCTTAAACTGTGTAAATTTATTTCAAAATACTATACAGAAATAATGGAAAAATAAACTATTTATGGTCTCTTGCTCATATTTAAAAAGGGTACTTATAAAATCCTTATGCCATATTAAAGCCTGAAAGATTTAAAGGCTCAGGCTATGGGTAAGAGAGATAAAGTTATTTTTATTGTTATTATGAAATTTAATTATTTTAGCCCTAAGAAACAGATTTCATTTTAACAGTGATATTTTCCCACAGGAAATAAACAATCCACTGTGTTCAAAGATTTAATACAAATTATCTTTAATTTTCTCTTTTGTTTTTATGTCCACTTACAAAATGCCTCTCTGTGGCTATCATTAGTTAAATGATAAAGAACTTAATAAAGACTATAAATAGGCCAACAGTTGTGACAAAGCACAGTAGCTTCTTTAAAGCCTGACATTAATGAACAAACTTACATGGCTACACTTTACTGTTCTAAGGCAATTAGCACTTGCTGAATACCTACTATGCTAACAGGCTAATAGGTACTGAATTATCCTTCACAAATGCTAACACATCCTTTCCTCTGCTATCTGTGCTCCATCAAAGATTCTTTTTTTAAAAACAAAAAAATCTAACCAGCTGCTGGCGAGTCAATTCTGACTCATGGCAAGCCCATGTGTTTCAAAGCAGGACTATGCTCTATGGGGTTTTCAATGGCTATGGTCTTTCAGAAGTAGATCGCCAGGACTTTTCTCCAAGGCACCTCTGGGTGGCTTCAAACTTCTAACTTTTTGGTTAGCAGCCAAGCACTTAACCATTTATGGCAGCCACAGTCTCCTCAAAGATTCCTACGGTATAGTTATATTCATTTTCAGGAGACTGGTAGAGTTGACAATTAAGGAAATTATCTTTATGCAGGAATAAAATGGTTAATTTGAGTAGCATCCACGCAGTTGTAGCAGATCAGGTACCATAATAAAACTCTTCAACAGAAAGAATACATATAAAACTATATAAATATTTCACTTACAGAGGAATACTCATATTGTCCTTTGGCATGAAGAAAATGGCCCCAGTAGTTCCATCTCTGGAAGTGTCATCAGATTTGTGGCTATGAGATTTAGCAGGCCTGAGGTATTCTCTTTTCAAAACACGACTATTAGACAGTTTACAAGCTACGTTCAATTCGTTGCCCATTCTGTCTGTCTTATGTAATTCCTTAGATTGCCATGGGCTTCCCTTTCTTTCAAAGAACATGGTGACAGGTCGGTCCTTCAGGGGTGCATGAGCAGAGGGGCTGTCTTCTGGGGCAAAAGCAGCATCTTTTAGGGTTACTGATGGGAGCCCTGGCACACTGGGTTCTCCCTTATTTAGAGTATTTAGAATGAGGAGAGAAGATGGCCTGTCTACTGTTTGCTTTGATTGATGGAGAGAGGATGCCAGGAAAGACTCTCCAATTCTTGATTTTTCACTTGTCTTAAAGGCTTTACGTTCTTTCTCTAAAATATCCGTTTGCTGGCGAATTTGTTTCATCATCTCTTTTTCATTCTGCTGCTGCAATTGCTTTTGTCTTTCTTCCTTCTCAGTGTTTAGCTTTTCCAACTTTTCAAGCATATTATTAGAAGAATCTGTATTCAAAGAAGCAACAGCTTGATCTTCTCCCGAGAAGTAGTACTTTCGGGCTTCCCTGTTAATATCCAAGGTAAGAGGTGTCCCTAGAGTTTCTTCACTTCCCAATAGTCTGTTTCTCTGAATACTTGTATCTAACTGGGAACTTAGTTTCAGTGGGTCTTGTTGGGGAATATAAAAAAATGTGGGGAGACTATTTGAAATAAAGGAATCTCTCAGCTGTGGTTTACAGGTAATAGATTCAGAACTACAGACCAGCTTTTCCTTCACAGTCCCATTCTTCAAATGCTCTGAGTCAGACGGCCTTGAGGCACAGAGGGCATTATCCTGTAAATCAAATTCTGGTCTGCAGCTAGGTATCCTAGGTGACGGAACCTTCAAGTCTCCTTCATCTTGAATTATGGACTCTAGTTTGCTCTTTTGGCTTTCTTCACAGCTCAGAAGTTCCAAGCTTCCTTGAGAACTTCCACTATCAGGTGTACCCTGCAGAGATTGAAGGCTTTCAGGCATCAGTTCTGCAGACCATCTCCGTTCTTCTGTAGGAGATACACCACCAAGAGAACGGACTTTTAGCAATTCTAAGCTAAATATAGCTTGCTCCAGTTCTCTCATTCTCCGACTTTCTCTTTTGGCCCGGCCTACTTTTTTCTGGTGGAGATCCTCCAAGGACTTGGGTCTCTCTCTCACAACCACACCTTCCTGCAAGTCCACACCACTTTTGCTTCTGGCTCTTTCCTGTCGCTTGTTTGGGGACTCCTTGGAGTAGTCTCCTGAACTTTCATGGCTGATTCGATTATTCTCTATCACAGATTTACTTTCCTCTATGGCTTTAACTCTGTTGTCAAACGAACAATCTTCCCACTCTGTAGGGTCTGAACCCTGAATCTCCAGAGATCCGTATGTCTTGATATTCACCAATCCAAATTCTTGTTTTGTTTCTTTCAGTCTTTGTTCCTTTAAAGACTTAAATCTATATAAACACAGGAAAAAAAAAAAATAGGTTACAGATATCTATGGGCGACCACTACAGAGAATACATTTACTGAGACTAACTTGGAAACACATTTCATAATTCTCCTGTTTTTATCAGTGAGATGATACTGTTACTCAGTGCATTATTCTCAGGTGGGTATGCTATTCAAAACATAAACTAACTCAGAAATAAAGCTCTCATTTTAATATTATTATTACTATAAGGTGAACCATATGAAATTTAGGTTTCTAAAGATAAAAACAGGAGAGCTCGGTAGCACAGTGCCTAAAGCACGTGACTGCTAACCAGAAGGCTGGCGGTTCAAACCCACCTGGCGGTTCAAACCCACCAGCCAATCCTCGGAAGGAAGATGGGGCAATCTACTTCCGTAGTGATACTGCCTTGGAAACCCAAGGAGGGGCTGCTATGAGTCGAGTCCAACTCGATGGCACATAACAACAACAACAACAACAAAGATAAAACCAGTTAAATAGTGCCAATTTTATCAGTTTCAACTTAATGGAAAAGTTAATCCTTAGCAGCTATAACCACAGACCATCTAGGTTTTTGATCCAATTTAATTCAATAAAGCTTACTTAGCTTCTATTATAGGCCAGGCAGTGTGGGTTAAAACTACTGAGTCTTTTTTTCTATTCCCTGTTCCTGGTTGAAACTCTGCTCACCCCCGACAATTCAAGGTTGTTTTTTGTTTTGTTTTGTTTTCTTTTTTTTTTTTTCCCTTTTTCCCCTATTTTTTTGTTACCTTGTGACTAACCACATTTTTTTTTTTCT
>NW_006921602.1:1504367-1533049 GCF_000298275.1 Orycteropus afer afer | reverse complement strand
AAAAAAAAAAAAAAAAACTACTGAGTCTTGCAGTCCAGTGGAGAAGATAAACCGTACATAACTAATTCAAGCACAAGGTAGGTAAGTATTGAAGTGTAGGTATAAACAAAGTAGTTGTAAAGAGAAATATATATAGGAACGGAGATTACCTTTGTCTTGCTCTGAATCCTCTACATGTTGCCTGCAAAAGGATAATTTTGTTCCTTTGTTCTTGGTACCGCTTATTTTCCCTATAGCCTTTCCATCTTGCCTGGATGTAGGTAGCAGCCATGTGCCTCCGCCTATAATGCTCCCGCCATCTCTGCTGGATGATAATAGCTGCAGCCCGTAGCCCCAAGTACCATCGTCTCTCTAAGTGCGCACGCCAAGAAGCTTGGAGAAGAGCAGCTGCACTAGCCATAACAAAAGCATTCTTCTGCACATCTGCATCTTTGACTTGCTTTTGATTCAGGTGATTCCTCCAGAATTGCTGTGGAGAAGAAGACAGAATAGAAGCTGTTGTCATATTTTATATCCTATTTTCATAGAAAGGGAAGTAAGAATAAACTTCCTACATCATAATTAGAAGTTAACTAGCTAAACCGACGAACTATTTGTTTTTAAGCTTTTTTCCCCCCCAGATATGCTTGGCTAAAAACAACTATTTTAAATAATAGAATTTTAATAAGGTTATTATAGAATTTAAAATTTTAACCTCAAAATTTTTGATGCTCTCATGTCCTATAAATTGATTTTAATAAATTTTATATATAGTTACACTATAATTGCCCAGGGAGCTCTGGTGGCGTAGTACCTAAGGCATTTGACTGCTAACCAGAAGGCTGGCGGTTCAAACCTACTAGTCACTCCTTGGAAGGAAGGTCGAGCAATCTACTTCCATAGTGATACCGCCTCAGA
This sequence comes from Orycteropus afer afer, assembly GCF_000298275.1. Lineage (NCBI taxonomy): Eukaryota > Metazoa > Chordata > Mammalia > Tubulidentata > Orycteropodidae > Orycteropus > Orycteropus afer. Next base: position 1,532,152 of record NW_006921602.1, on the reverse strand, counting down.
AACCCAAGGAGGGGTTGCCATGTGTCAGGTCCGACTTGACAGCAATGCATTGCACTGTTGCATATAACTGCCCAGATAATAGTAATGAGCTCAAGATCATCATGCACACATGTTAAGATGAAAGATTTAAAAGACTAAGGATTTTCTTGCACAAATTGAAAAAGTCCTATGGAAAACATATGATAATATAGAAAATAAGAAATAAAATACCTATCATCTGAAATAAATGCATAAAAATTATAACAGTAAAAATGTCCATATATACTGAGGAAGAGGAAGACATTGAGAGGTACATGGGAGGTACAGACAACAAAGATCAACCCTTTTGCACATATAGTACTGCATTGTCAGTGAAGGCAAACATGGGTATATGGGTGGATAGATGGGTAGACAGGCTAAACTATTAGGTATGTGTATGAAGTGGGGAGTGTACCCAAGACCATATATAAGTTTGGCATACAATGGTCCTATAAGTGTATTTGTATGAATTCCCAGGTGTATAGTAGAGCTGACAAGGGACAAGGTTGTAGTCACTTCTTGGTCACAGCCAGCTACCCAGAGGGATTGGGTAGTTGAACCTGTGGGTGACTCAGGACCACCGTCACAGGGGACAAGTTCAATTGGCATAACATACTATACAAAATTTTGTTCCACCTCCTACTTTGGCAAGTAGTGATCTTAAAAGCTTGCAAGCAGCCATCTAGATACAACAGTGGGTCTCTCCTCATCCAAAGCAAAGAAGAATGAAGAAAATCAAAGATTCATGGAAAGAATTAGTCCTAGCTACTGGTACACCATGTGATCTGCAGCCTGTATGACTATGAGACCAGAAGAGCCAGATGGTGCCTGGCTACCACCATCAACCACTTTGAGGGGGATCTATGTAGAAGATCCTTGATAGAGAAGGAGAACAACGTGGAATGAAATTCAAAACCATTTGGGGAAATAAATAAATAAATAAGGGGACCAGATTTGCTGGTCTGATAGAGGCTGGTGGAACCACTGAGACTATGGCCCCTAGCTGCCCTTCAGGTCTGGAATTGAACACACAATTGTGGTTTCCAGCCAAACAAATGACAGGCATATGAGTTGAACATTTACCTGAGGTAGATATACTCCTTGGAGAGAACAATCATGGGAGAAAGAAGGCTGTTTATGCACAGGGAGACAGCTCAGGGGGCAGAAGTGCATGAAGGGATGGACACAGGGAAGAAGTAACTATTAGAAGGAAGTGGGAGGGGAGCTGCTGCATTGTGGTAAATTGTAGTCAATGTCATGAGACAAAGTGTATGTCAACTGTTGTATGGAAAGTGAATTTGCTCTGTAAATTTTTACCCAAATCACATTAAAAATAAATAAATAAGAAATGTCCATATAAGTCTCAATTACCATTCAAAAAACTATTAAATACACCAACTAAACTTAAGGCATGTTAACTCCTTTGCCCCTATTCATACCTCCCAAGACATTACAACTATAAATTCAACTTTATTTCAATCTAACTCAATCAATACTTATTAATAGTAATAAATTATATGTCAAAGAAGCCCTGATAGCACAGTGGTTAAAGTAATTGTCTGCCAACCAAAAGGTCAACAGTTTAAATCCACCAGCCATTCAATGGAAGAAAGACATGGTGATCTGCCTCCATAAAGAAGCCTTGGAAACCCTATGGAGCAGTTCTACTTTGTCCTACAGGGTTGCTATGAGTCAGAATCAACTTGGACGGCAGTGGTTAATTACATGCTAGGCAATATGCTGAATATTATGAACATTTCAAAAATGAGGAAGAAGTTTACATTCTTATTTAAATGTTTCCAAGTAAAATAAAGGCCAAATAAACTAGCCAATCCCATGCAAAAAAGTCTTTGTTTCCCACCTGGATAATGATGGATGCCTGTCTCAGACGGAGAAAATGCTGCCTACACAGCAAGGCTCTGAACCATCGCTGCAACAATATGATCCTGCGGAGCACCTCTTGGTGAAGCAGATCTTGTAAGTGCTGCCGTTCCTGCTCCTTTAAGAAGACCTACCAGGAGGGAGAAAATTGAGGACTGTAGCTTAGGAAGAAATAAGAAATTTCTTTCAAGTATCATCTTTCCTGTCCTAAGCTTTCAGAGAACAGCAAATACACAAGATTTGACCATGTGTAAATGCATTACTGCTAAAAACTTCTAATGATTTATCCAAAATAATCATTCTCAAATTGGAAAGGAGATATTAGAATATGAAAGGAGAAATGGAAAGATGAGCACAAGCACAAAAATCCTGGAACCAGAGATTGTGATATATTGCTCCCTTGGAAATATCAAGGAGCTCTGGTGGTGCAGTGGTTAAAGCATTAGGCTGCTAAGCAGGAGGTTGGTACTTCACACCCACCAGCTGCTCTACGAGAGCAAGATGAGCCAGTCTGCTTCCATAAAGATTTACAGCACTGGAAGCCCTATGGTACAGTTCTACTCTGTCCTATAGGGTTGCTATGAGTTGGAATCGCCTCATTGGCAGCGGGTTTTCTTTTGGAAACATCACTGCCATAATAAGCCAATTTTTCTAGGGTTTTAGGGTGGGGAAAAAAATGTTGAGGACTATAGATCTTGAAGTTTTATAATAACATGAACAAAACAATGACAACTGTCTTTTCAAAACCCGGAATATATTAAAGGCATCTTGCTTTCCAAAGTTATTATTTCATTTATGTGCTCTTTAATATCATGAATAATCTTTAGGGATTTGGAGGGATGCATAGATAAATAAGACATAGACCCTTTAGGAAACTGGATTTGTACTTTACCTTTAAGAGCAAGTAGATATTAGATAATCAAAGAGGAAGATAATAAACTAATAAAGGCTAGGGACAGAGGAACCCACCTGAGCAAAATTAAGAGATGGAAATAGTAATAAAGGCAAATACAGGGTATAACAGAACAAATGCTCTTTATAAAGAAAATAGTATATAGTGTGAAAACACAATATGGAGGCTCTTAAAAAAGAAAAACATGATTGAATTTAATGAGAAGGCTATCAGGGGATTATTTTTGAGCAAAAGGTCTAAATAAAATAAGTGTATTAGGATAGTGATTGTGATATTATGATTAGAATGAGCTCAACAGAATGACAAATATATTGGAATCAGATAAGCAAGCTGTTTACTGTAAGAGAAATGTAGGTGAGAGGAGCTAAGGATAAGAACTGAAAAGGAAGCAATAGGAATAAAGAAAAAGGGAGAGCTGTGAAGATCAAAAGGGGAAGAAAAACACAGAACTTTGTAAACGAATTAAAGTCAAAATTAAGGCAAAGATGATTATTGTTTCTAGCCTTAGCAACAAGAAGAAGAGTGTCAGAAAGTAGTTGATAAATTTAGGGATGTAGGGGAATCTGGATAAGATCCCTTTAGGCAAACTGAGTTGGAATTACAACAGAATGTCTAGGGAGGGATGTTTCTTAGGCAATAAAATTACAGTCAGACTACAGCATTGGCTAGAAGCTCTTTGATTAACACTGACTACATTACTTAATAACTTTGTTCTGATAAATTTCCTCATGATATGTTTATTATAAACATTCTTGCAGGCAAAGACTAGCATTATTATATAAATGAAAAATGCACTCAATTTTGACAAGGACTATATTTATTTACCATGGTTTTTCCAACTTGATAATTATCTGAATTAACATTTATTTTCCTGAAGAAATCCTGAATGTTAACCTTGGATGGAATAATATTTCGGGGAAGTAGTACATGGAAGTGACTCACAAAATCCTGAAAAATGAAAAGAGAATGTTATAAAACCACAAGATATGTAAACAAGTTCTAAGCTAAATGTCTTTTTATTCTTTTTCTCATTCATTTAAACAGAGTAAAATCAAGACAGAGCTTCTTAATTTAAAATATTATAAAAAGGTTAATTTGGAAAAGACAGCAGGTTCAACATACCATGTTATCAAAGGGAAATAGAAGATGAAAGGAAAGGCAGAAGCTAATTTGAAAACAATTTTGAAAAACTATAAAAGGCCAAAGGAAAAGTTTTCCAATCACAAACCTGAAATTTTAAGTATAAAAATAAGCAAATGTGGCATCTACTATTATAGGATAACTGAAAATGAAGCTTTGCTTCCCAGCAGCAGCAAAGACTTCCTCAGCTTTTGAGATACCACAATATAATTTCTATACCCAGAACAGCAGTGGATGATGAGAACAGGACTTCAAACAGGTTTAAACCAGTTCAGTCATGGACAATGCAGTGAAATCAGAACAGAAATAAATCTGTAAAATGGGGTTGCTCCAGAACAATAACTGGAACAAGAAAAATTATTGGTCAAACCCCTTGAATAGGAGACTCAGAAGAGCCATAGTGAGTGAACCCTTTCAGGCCTGATGTGGGGAAATGGATTATTGCCAGGACTGCCGAGAGTTGACATACATTCAAACCAGTGCAGTCAGACATTTTTGAGGTGGGCATCACTGTTTCCTACCCTTCTGTTCAAGACATTTTGCTGCTAGGCAAGGCACACGCTACTCTTGTTTTCTAAGAGGAGGATTAAGTTTCTAGCAGAGCACTGACACACAATTTTTCCTGTTCTGGTTATCGTTCTGGTACAATCACATTTTACAAATTCAGTTGTATTCTAGTTTTCTTTCATCAGCTATGACTGAACCAGGAAAACCACTTCAAAGCCCTGGATGAGAACAGTTGACCCTTGCTGGCAACTTATGAAAAATATTTTATCGAGAAAATTCTAGGGAAAAACAAATGGAATCTTTTCTTATAACTAGACAATCCAGACTGAACTATTTCAATAACCAGAGTAATCACTGTGAAGAGTTGCTGTTACAAATAAATTTAGTATTACCAAACATTCAGATATTTTTATTTTTGCAGCATTTCCATCCCTCCCCTCCACCCACGGCAACCAACAGAGAAAGTTTCATTCCACATATAAGCCTTTCTTTGACTTTTTACAGTAACAGTCTAATATAATATTTGTCCTTCAGTGATCGACTCATTTCACTCAGCATAATATCCTCCAAGTTCATCCACATTATGCACTGTTTTGTAGATTCTATATTATTCTTTAGTGTTGCATAGTATTCCACTGTGTGTATGTACCATAGTTTGCTTATCCATTTTTCTGTTGATGGGCACCATCTTTTTGCTATTGTAAATTGCACTGCAATGAACATAGATGTGCATGTATCTGTTCTTCTCCTGGCTCTCACTTCTTTAGAATATATACCTAGTAACAGGATTGTTGGATCATATGGTATTTCTAATTCCAACTTTTTAAGGAATCGCCATACTGCTTTCCACGGTGGTTTTATCATTTAACAGTCCCACCAGCACTGTATGAGAGTTCCAATCTCTCTAAAACCTTGCCAGCATTTGTTACTTTCTGTCTTGCTGAACTTAGCTAACTGGTGCTGGGGCAAGATAGTATCTCATTGTTGTTTTGATTTGCATCTCTCTAGGAGCTCTGGTGGTGTAGTGCCTAAGGCATGTGACTGCTAACCAGAAGGCTGGAGGTTCAAACCCACCAGCCACTCCTCAGAAGGAAGGTTGGACAATCTACTTCCACAGTGATACTGCCTTGGAAACCCAAGGAGGGGTGTCTATGAGTCGAATCTGACTCGATGGCAGTGTGTTTTGCATTAATGGCTAATGATGGTGAACATTTCTTAATGTGTTTGTTGTCCGCCTGAATATCCTCTTTTGTAAAGTGTCTATTCACCAAACATTCAGATTAAATGAGAATACTCAAGTACTGAATTCTACATTTTAACACAAGCATAACGAGATTACTGCTATCCAATGGAAATGAGTACTCTCTACCCTTTTTCAATTCTTATTTAAAAGGTGGATTGGAAAGGAAGAATTAAGAGAAATAAACATGTAAGTCCCAATAAATAATAAGCGATACAGGTGGGAATGATTTACTTGATGTGCATATATATTTAAATATCACTTCAAAAGCATAACCTGGAAAGAATATTTGCAGCTGTATCCTGACTGGCGAATTCGAACAGTCTCCAGCATTCCAGTGTACCGAAGCTGTCTAAGTACCAAGGCATCATTGAACCTTAAGGGCAACTAAAACAAAGCAAATGGAAAAAAAAAAGATTAACCTAGAATAGGAGATCTCCAAATTAATGCTTGCCTTTTAAGTATAGTTAACTCAGATTGATAAGGGGTTGTCTGGTTAAGAGATAGCACAGGTGATGCGATAATCTCACCTCCTCAGCTAGTAGCTTCCAAAAAGTTCTGACTGCCTGACCCTAGGAGAAAGAGAAAACCCAAGCTTCCAGACTGCTCTGTTTGTAGAGGGAGAGGGTCTTAAAGCTCAAAAGGATTGTACATGCCCACTGAAGAGGTCACAGCATAGTCACCATAAATTCTGGATCAAGATTAACCTCTTCTCACACAGTTAAGAGCTGTCTATATTTTTGTTTTTAATTGTGATTTTATCTATAATCTTACTAAGAAACCACCTATCCTACACACTCTAACATTTGCCTTGGTTAAGTGAGAGCTGACAGACTCTTCCTCTAATGACTAGCATAGGTTAAGAGTAGTTTGTTTTCTTAATTACTTTTTGCTGATGATATTGGTATGAATCATTGAAAAACAAAAAATTCCTGGAATCTCTGATAATTAACGCCCTCATTCTACAGGCACTGACAGGCAAGGGGCTAATGGGAGGTTGTCACTCATCACCAGGTAATCGTAAGTATCTTGGCAGACATGACTTAAGACATTCAAAAAATGGATAAGGAGCTTCTTATAGATCTCTCTATTCTCTAAGTATTATTTACAAACATTTATTTCAAACATTTTCTAGTAGCTAGACAGGGCACAACAGCTATCAACAAAAAAAGAGCAAATATGCAATTTGTATTAAATAATAAAACCAGTCAGGCAAAAAATATTTACTACTTATTCTGTGTCCTGAAATGTTTCAGGAATTAAAGTCTTTCTATAACAAAATCTCAATTAATAATCAGAACACAAACTTTTGTTCATCTATAAGTAGAACTATTTCCATTTTAGTAATAATAAAAGAACAGCTATCACCTACTAAGTGCTTACTACAGAGCAGACACATACTAAGTACTTTATAGATATTAACTCGTATGTTGTTGTTGTTATGAGCTGTTGAGTTGGCCTAGACACACAGTGACCCCTCCTTGGGTTTCTGAGGCAGTGTCACTATGAAAGTAGATTGCCCAACCTTCCTTCCAAGTAGTGGCTGGTAGATTTGAACCACCAGCCTTCTGGTTAGCAATCAAGTGCCTTAAGCACTATGCTACCAGAACTCCTATTAACTCATAAAAATTCACAAAAATGCAATGAGGTTGGTCCTTACAGTGTTGTAAATTACATCATATGGGTTTTCTAGCCATAGTCTTTATAACTCCCACTGTATTACTGGGGGGAGACCCTGCAATTTAAAGTCCTGACTGTTAAAGTCATCCACCTGGGGTATTTCTGTTGGAGCAGCACAAACTAATCTTCTGGGAAAGTTTGCTTTTTCTCAGGTGTGTAGAACTCTGATGTTGGGATTGGTTGGTTTTGCCACTCTGCCAGGCTCAAAATAAGCCCTCCTAGAGGCAGAAGGAATCTGACTACCAGCTGAGAGAGACATGCTGCTGAGAGAGAGATGCCTGGCTGAGAGATGGCAGCAGTGGAACCAAGAGGCATGAGACAGAGCCGCAGGCTTACCTGGCCCACAGAGGCAAAGGTCAGGCTGAGAGGCCAAGGGTCAGAGAAGCAAGCCTAAGGAACAGAGGGGAGGCTGTCCTGACTGAAGAACTGTATTCTGAGCGCATTCCTAAATTTGAATTGTAGCCTGTTGCTTCCTTAATAAACCCCATAATCTGTGAGTTCTGTGTGGCCACTGAAGTTAATTACTGAACTCAGCAGAGAGGTGATGAGTGCCACAGGAGGGATTGTTGGTGTCAAGGTTGGTAAGAGGGCTAGAGGGTGGAGGTATGTCTGGACTCATAAAAAGAGGCCGTGGGCTGCTGATGGTGATTCTGTCTTCCTCTCGTCAAGTTAGAGGAGATCAGAAGATGCCGCCTCCTTGTCCCTTCAGCAGTCCTATAATAATAGTATACTCCTAAACACTAATGCATACTTCATATTACTTGCTTCTACAGTCAACACCAATGGAAGCAGCAGTTAAGACATCAGACGATGTATCACAATGGGCCAATCTGCTGCAAAAGACCTCTTTTAAGTGCTGAAGAGCAGAGATGTCTCCTTGAAGACTAAGGTGCACCTAACCCAAGTCACGGTATTTTCAGTCACCTCATATGCATGTGAGAGGTGGATAATGAATAACGAAGACCAAAGAACAGTTGATGCTTTTGAGTTGTGCTGCTGGTAAAGACTGCTGAAAGTACTACGGACTGCTAAAAGAACCAACAAATCTGTCCTGGAGGAAGTGCAGCTGGAATTCTCCTTTGAAGTGAGAATGGCCAGACTTCACCTCACCTACTTTGGTCATGTTGTCAGAAGAGACCATTCTCTGGAAAGGATATCATGCTTGGTAAAGTGGAGGGTCAACAAAAGAGGGAAAGACCCTCAGCAAGGTGGACTGAAACAGTGGCTGCAACAATGGGATCAGGTATATAGCAGGGATTGTGATGTTGACACAGGATTGAGCAATGTTTTGTTCTGTTGTACATAAGATCTCCATGAGTTGGAGATGACTTGACGGGCACCCAACAACTTAAATACATGAAAATACTTTAGTTAACAGAATAGTCACTCACCTAAGGTCATAAAGCTTGTAAATAGTAGAGTAGAATACTTCTTGAAAATTAAGAAAGCTGAATATAATTTCTACTACATTTTTACTAGATTAAGGAAACTATTCTTTCCTATGATGAACATAAAGACAGATGACAAATATTTACACTGATTAGGATATTTTGCACAAGTTTTATTTAAGGGGACTGTTATGAAAATCATATGCACAGTATCATCCCTAAGTTAAAGAGACAAGAATCTCTAAACATGAAAAAAGCTAAAACAAGAATAACACCTTATACCCAAACATGAGAGATTAAAACATTTCATTAAAATAAAAAGTTTTTTTTTAATCTTATACATTTCAAGAGCAATTTTTTCTCAAAACCTAAAAGATGCTAAATCAAGTCCATATAAATATCATGAAGGCAGGTAGCAGAAATTACATGGGTATCTATAAAGTATTTATGGGGCATGTTTTCCTCATAAAAATTATAGTTAGCTCTTCCCTTTCATTTGTACTCCTTAGAAAGAATAAAGATTACCTAATGAGCTAAAACTGATACTCTCATTTAGAGGATATTTTTACCTTTTCAGCATTAGAACGAATGCATTTTACAAAATATGGTTCTGCTTGACCAAGGGTCTCCATCAGCTTGCTTAATGATGCCTGCAATACAAAGTATTACAATTAGCATATTCTTCCATCCCAAACTGACAATGAGTGATATAAAAATATAATTGATGATATCAGCAAATTATGCACTAACTAGTGGCACACAAAGGAGCTCTGGTGGTGTAGTGCCTAAGGCATTTGACTGCTAATCAGAAGGCTGGAGGTTCAAACCCACCAGCCACTCCTCAGAAGGAAGACTGGGCAATCTACTTCTGTAGAGATACTGCCTCGGAAATCCAAGGAGGGGTCGCTATGAATTGAATTGACTCAACGGCAATGAGTTTGGTTTGGTTTTTTTTCAGTGGCATATAAAGAAATGTTTTGTTTTGTTTTCTGAATAGTAAACTGTATATTCTCACATTCCCAAAATGGTTAGTTAAATTAAGGATAACTAAGGATAAGAAAGGAGCTCTGGTAGCGTAGTGCCTAAGGCATTTGACTGCTAACCAGAAGGCTGGAGGTTCAAACCAACCAGCCACTCCTCGGAAGGAAGACTGGGCAATCTACTTCTGTAGAGATACTGCCTCGGAAACCCAACGAGGGGTCACTATGAGTCGGGGCTGACTCAACGGCACATAACAACAAACAAGGATAAGAATGGTAGTCTAATCTTAAAGCCGATAGCCTGACATTATTCTGAATACATTTCACAATAATCTAAATTTCACTTTTCACACTTTATGAAACAATTTTATTCAAACTCACGTATTTCTAAAACAACTTTTAAAATCATCCAGTAAGTAAGCTACCGTTTTGGAAAGTGTATTATTAATTTGAATTGACTTGATGGCAATGAGTTGGGTTTTTTGTTTGTTTGCTGGCATTATTAAATTACATTTAATTCACATTTTGGTGGTATCTTATGTGTTGTGACAAATGTCAAATTTATTAAGCATACAGTTACATGCAGTATTCCCTCACTTTGCTTTTAAATACCTATAGAGAATTTAGTGAGGCTCCTTTCTTTAATTCCCAATATGGTAATTTGTACCTTCTCTCTTTTTTCCTGATTGATCAAGCTAGAGTTTATAAAATTTTAATTGACTGATTCTTTTCCAAGAAGTAGCCTTTGGCTTTACTGACTTACTCCCTTATTTGTCTGTTTTCAATTTCATTGATTTATGCTCTTCTTCTAACAATTTCCTTCCTTTCTTTTCCCTAGTAATTTTCTCTGCCCTGGAGTCTACTTTGTCTGACATTACGATAACCACTCTAGCTTTCTTTTAATCAGGTTTCAGAGTGTTTTTCATTCTTTAACTTTAATCTTCTGTGTCATTATATTTAAAAATAATTTCTTGTAGATAACCTTAGTTGGAGCCTTTCATTTTATCCAATGTAACGGTAACTGTCTTTTAATTGGAGTGTTTACAGCATTTATATTTAATGTTAATTATTAGTATGGTTGCATGTAGGTCTATCATTTTACTATATGTTTTCTGTTTGTCGCTTCTCTTTATGTTCTTCTGTTGCCCCTTTCCTTCAATGTTTTCAAATACTATTTTATTGTGTTCTGCAATTTTTTTGGACATTTTTTAGTGTGCTATTATTAATTTTTCTACTGGCTTATTGATTATATCTCTTTGTATTGTCTTTACAGTGGCTTCTCTAGGGATTACAATATACAAACTTAAGTTGTCAGAGTTTACTTAGAGTGAGTATTTCACCACCTCACCTCAAGTAAAACATAGAAGCCTTACAATCATATAAACCTGTTTTGTCGTATGTATTAAATCAACATACAATTATTTTTTATTTTTAAGTGCTGTTTTTTGGTAAACATCATTGTAATATAATATGCATACATACTGTACAATTTGATGGATTTTCAAAAAAGAAATACACTCCTCTAACCAGAATCCAAATCAATAAAGAAATGATCAGAACTTCAGAAGCTCCTTTGTGCTTGATCTCACTTAATTTATCAAGGTCATTTTACATAAAGTATCTACATCACCCTTATCCCCAGACCAGGGGTAACCATTATTTTGCTTTCTAAGATAAATTAATTTTACTTGCTATTTAACTTTACATAAATAGAAAACAATACCCTGTGTACTGTTTTGTGTTTACTGTATACAACTGTATTTAGTCCTTTTCAGTGCTGTACAGTAGTGATAAGGGGCTCTGGAAGAGTAGTGGTTAAAGCATTTGACTGCTAACCAAAAGGTCAGTGGATACATTATACAACTATACCACAATTAAATTATCCATATAAAGATGGGCATTTGATTATTCCAGTTTATGCCATTATGAATAAAGCTCCTATGAATATTCATGTCTTTTAACCATTTTCCAAAGTATTTGCATCAATTTATATTTCCACAACAGCATATGAGAGCCCTAGTGCTCAACAACATACAGTATTATCTGTCTCTTCTATTTTAGCCATGCTACTATGTATGTTGAAGACCCTGGGTAGCACAAATGGTTAAGTGATAGACTATTAACCAAAAGATGGGAAGTTTGAATTCACCTAAAGGTGTCCTGGAAGGCCTGGTGATCCACTTCAAAAGATCACAGCCACTGAAAATCCTGAGTACAATTCTACTCTGAAATGCACGGGGTTGCCATGAGTCAGAACAGAATGATTTTTTGGTATAGTTAGGGTATAACAACAACAACAAATATCAAACTCAAAGCCATTGAGTCAATTCAACTCACAGTGACCCCTCCTTGGATTTCTGAGGTAGTATCTACAGAAGTAGATTGCCCAATCTTCCTTCCGAGGAGTGGCTGGTGGGTTTGAACCTCCAGCCTTCTGGTTAACAGTCAAATGCCTTAGGCACTATGCCACCAGAGCTCCCTTAGTTAGGATGTAGTAGTAAAATTATTTTAATTTGCATTTCTCTGATGAATAATAATGTTGAGCAGATTTTTCATAGACTTATTGGTCTTCTGGATATTATCTTTTGTAAACTGTTCGAAACTTCTGTCCATTTATGTATTGTTGTTGTTAAGTGCCATCGAGTCATTTCCGACTCATAGCGACCCCATGCACAGCAGAACAAAATACTGCCCGATCCCCCGCCAGCCCCACAATCCCTGCTATACTCGAGCCCATCATCGCAGCCACCATATCAATCCATCTCGTTGAAGGCCTCCCCCTCTTTTGTCGACCCTCCACCCTACCAAGCATGACATCCTTCTCCAGGGAATGGTCCCTTCTGACAACATGACCAAAATAGGTGAGACGAAATCTGGCCATTCTTGCTTCCAAGGAGCATTCTGGCTGCACTTCTTCCAGAACAGATCTGTTAGTTCTTTTAACAGTCCACAGTACTTTCAGCATTCTTCGCCAGCACCACAACTCAAAAGCATCAACTCTTCTTCGGTCTTCCTTATTCATTGTCCAGCTCTCACATGCATACGAGGCGACTGGAAATATCATGGCTTGTGTCAGGCGCACCTTAGTCCTCAAGGAGATATCCTTGCTCCTCAGCACTTGAAACAGTTCCTTCACAGTTGACTTTCCCAACGCTACACGTCGTCTAATGTCCTGACTGCTGCTTCCGTTGGCATCGATTGTAGAACCAAGCAACGTGAATTCCTTGACAACCTCAATCTTCTCTCCATTTATTGTGATGCTGCTCATTGGTCCAGTGGTGAGGATGTTTTTGTTTTCTTTATATTGAGACGTAATCCATACTGCAGACTGTATTCTTCAACCTTCATCAGTAGGTGCCTTAAGTCATCCTCACTTTCAGCAAGCAAAGTTGTATCGTCTGCATATCTCAGGTTGTTAATGATTCTTCCTCCAATCCTGATACCATGTTTTTCTTCATATAGTCCAGCTTCTCGGATTATTTGCTCAGCATATAGATTGAATAAGTGTGGAGAAAGAATACAACCCTGACGCACTCCCTTCTTGATTTTAAACCATGTAGTGTCCCCTTGTTCTGTTCGAACGACAGCCTCCTGGTCAAGGTACAGATTCCTCATGAGTACAATCAAGTGCTCATTAATTCCCATTCTTCTCAATGTTATCCATAATTTGTCATGATCCACACAATCAAATGCCTTTGCATAGTCAATAAAACACAAGTAAACATCTTTCTGGTATTCTTTGCCTTGAGCCAAGATCCATCTGACAACAGCTATGATATCCCTTGTTCCATGTCCTCTTCTGAATCCGGCTTGGACCTCTGGAAGTTCTCTGTCAATATACTGCTGCAAACGTTTCTGAATTATCTTCAGTAAGATCTTACTTGCGTGCGATATTAATGATATTGTTCTGTAATTTCTACATTCTGTGGGATCACCTTTCTTTGGAATGGGCACAAATATGGATCTCTTCCAGTCAGTTGGCCAGGTAGCTGTCTTCCAAATCTCTTGGCATACTGAGTGAATGCCTCCAATGGGACATCTGTTTGTTGAAATATCTCAATCGGTATGCCATCAATTCCCAGAGCCTTGTTCTTTGCCAGTTCTTTCATTGCAGCTTTGACTTCTTCCTTCATTACCATTGGTTCTAGATCATATGCCACTTCCTGAAATGGATGAAGATCGATCAGTTCTTTTTGGTACAGTGACTCTGTGTATTCCTGCCATCTTCCCTTGTTGTTTCCTGCATCATTCAATATTTTGCCCATAGACTCTCTCACTATTGCAACTCGAGGCTTCAATTTTTTCTTCAGTTCTTTCAGTTTGAGAAATGCCGAGCGTGTTCTTCCTTTCTGGTTTTCAGACTCCAGGTCTTTGCACATTTCATTATAGTAATTGGCTCTGTCTACTCGAGCTGCTCTTTGAAATCTTCTGTTCAGCTCTTTTACCTTTTCATTTCTTCCATTTGCTTTAGCTATTCTCTGCTCAAGGGCAAGGTTCAGAGTCTCTTCTGTCATCCACTTTGGTCTTCTCTTCTTTTCTTGTCTTTTTAGTGATCTCTTGCTTTCTTCATGGATAATGTTCTTGATATCTTCCCATAATTCATCTGGCTTTTGGTCATTGGTGTTCAGTGCATCAAATCTATTCTTTAGATGATCTCTAAATTCAGGAGGGATATATTCAAGATCATACTTTGGCTATTTATTTATTAGACTGTACTTTATTTTAAAATTATTTGTAGTAATTCATGTATTCTATATACAAATCTCTTGTACATTCATACTTCATCTGTTATTCTTTGGTTGTGTTATCAGGAGGGACCATTCCTGGAGAAGAGTATCATGCTTAGTGAAAAAAATGACTCTCAATGAGATTGACTGACAACAGTGCCTCCAACAATGGGCTGAAGCATAGCAACGACTGTGAGGATAGCACAGCACCAGGCAGTGTTTCATTCTCTTGTACACCAAGTCACTATGCATCAGAGCCAACTCAGTGGTATGTAACAACAACAACAATATATACAAATCCCCTTTCAGATGTATTTGAAGTATATTCTCACACTTTATGGCTTGCCCTTTCACTCTCAATGCTACTTTTTGTTTTTAATGGTTTCACTGAAATATAATTTACACTTTATAAAAATTTGCCCACTGAGGTACACAGATAATTAAGTATTAGTAAATTTATACAGATGTGCACCTATCAGCAATTTTAGCTTCTTAAATCACTCCCAACAGTTCCTTCCTACCCACTGGCAGTTAAACTTGCTTCTACAAAGAGGCCCAGGCAACCACTGATTACTTTTTGCTTTATAAACAAACCCTGTTTTTATGAAAAAGATTATTTTTTAGGCAGTTCTTATTTTGGTCACTAAAGTAATATATAGATATTGTAGAAAACTAATGCATAAATATATGTTCAGAGAATAAAAATCAGCTGGGTTAGTTTGGCTAATGACTAAATTCTTTGGTCTTCAAGTAGAACTAAGAAGTAAATTATTTTCCTCTAAGGGATTTTTGGAGTCCCTGAGTGGCACAAACATTAAATGCTCAAATGCTACTAAAACTGTTGGCAGTTCGATCCCACCTAGATGCACCTCAGAAGACAAGCTTAGCAATCTGCTTCTGTCACAGCCTTGAAAACTCTATGGAGAGGTTCTACTTTTCACACATGGTCACCATGAGTCAGAATCACTTGATGGCAACAAGAAATGGACTTTACACAGAGAACTCAAGATTTTCACCAAACAATCAAAACAAACTTTAATATATCCTATATTCTTCTTAAGACTCAAAGGCCAGGGAGAAGAAAAATTCAGAGTTCTCACCACTCTAAGCAACGGGCTTTTTTAACTAATGGCACAGGTGCATATGTGTTTCCCAGCAATCTAGGATTCCTAAGCAGCTGGGTATGCCTCATCATGTCAAGAGAAGGGTAATAGTTTGACCAGCAGTTTTCAGCAGATATTCAGATGCAGTGAATTGCCTGATGTGGCCCTTCTAGCCACTGTCCTCCATTTTATGATGTATTGTAAATCCTATTATGTATGCCTGTTTAAGGTGGTATGGTAGTTAAGGTTGTGTGTCAACTTGCTTGGGCAGCTGGTAGTAGTTATTCCCTATAATGACTGGCAATCAGCTCTGCAGTGGAATTTGCCATGAGCAACTGAGTAGATGCTTTTAAACTCCTGATTGTTAAAGTCATCCACTTGGGTTATTTTTGCATGAGCAGCACAGGCAGGATATATCTTGAGTCCCACCTTGCTGGAGGATATAACCCAAATCATCACCCTTAGCTTCCTTGAGGGTATACATATAAATCCTCTGGGAAGGTTCACCCTCTTCTTGCTCTGGTTCTGCATTTTGGCTCATCATCATCTCACCCCTCAATTTGGGACAGCAGCCAACATCTGATCTGCTGATTGAGATCTGACAACCCCAAGAATTGGGAGGATCCTCTAGACCTACTTAACGACCTGGGACTTGCCAGCGTGCCAGCCTCCCAACCTCCACCACCACTACATGAGACGATCCCTTGGGTGTCTGTGAGTTCTGTGAGGCATTATAGTGAAATACAGAACCCGATGATGGGGGCGATTACTGAGAGGAGGAGTCAAATGTCTGAAATGATGGAGTGGCAAAGTAGTTTGGACATCTAGGACATCTTTAACCTCCGCCTTATGGGGACAGGCCTTGTGCTAGTCTTTCTAAGAGAAATTGTTCAAGCAAACAGTAATAGTATGGTCCACTGTGTGTGGCCTATTTTCTTAGGTGGAAGACACAAAATTCCTCCTTTGAAGGAGCTACCTGAGCACAGATATGATGCCTAAGAAGTAACAAGGCTCACACAGAAGATTAGGATAAGCATTGCACATTTCTTTGCTTTAGGATCAAGTTGCATCATCTTTCTCAAAACTAAGGTGTTAGTTAATTTATTGGACAGAAGGGGGGGTCAAAGGAATAGACTCATTAAAAATTGTCATTTGTTTGCAGGAGACAAAGTTTCAAATTTACTGAGAGGCTGGAAATAGGGAAGATGTCCTCATGGTCTATCATCTTGCTATTTACTTATATTTGTCAATCTGTTCTTTGTTTCTTTTTTGCCAGAGTTAATTTTTAATTCCATTTTAGCTCTGCTATTAGAGTATTACCTACAGCTTTGTTTCAAGGTTTGCTCTATGGCTTCCAATGTTTAATTTATCACAATCTATCTTTACATAATGTTATGTCATTTCCTGCAGAATGCAAAAACTTTACATCAGTATACTTCCATTCAGCAATCCCTTCTTCTGTGCTACTTCTGTCATATATTTATTTCTACTCCACAAAGTACTATTATTTTCTTGTTTTCCACAATATTTGGTTATAAAAGATTAAAAGAAGAGGAAAAGTATTTTTAATATACATTGTTAGCTACATTTCTATCATTCAAGCACTCTTCATATTTTGTGTACACTCAAATTTTCATCTGGCTTTCCATCATTTTTCCACCTGAAGAGCTTCCTCTAACATCTCTTGATAATGCAGATCAGCTGGTAATAAATTTTCTTAGGTTTTTTTTTTTTTTTCTGTCTGAGAAAGATATATTGACAGTGCACAGAATTCTAGGGTGACAATTTTTTTCTTTCAGTACTTTAAAAATATCACTCCATTATCTTCTGTCTTACAAGTTTCTGACGGGAAATCTACTGTTATTCTTACCTTCATTTCACTGTACAAAATGGCTTTTCCCCCTACTCTAGCTGCATTTAAAATTTTCTCTTTTTAACCAATTTTAACAGTTTCATATGATATGCCTTGGTGTGTTTTCCTTGTTCTCCCTGGGGTTTAATGAAATTATTTAATCTTTGCATTTATACTTTTCATCAAGTCAGGGAAATTTTGGTCATTATTTCTTCAAAAATGTTTTTCTGTATGCTTTTTCTCAGGACTCAAGGATTTATTGTAGCAGTTAATCCTTCATGAGTTCTATGATTTCAGTTTGATAAACATAAGCATTCATAAGAAGGGCATGAAGACAAAGACACCTGGTTGCCATCATCTATTACCACCACTTAAAAGTTGCTCAGATACTCAGTTTCCTCACTTGTAAAATAAGGATAGTAGTATTTACCTCACAGAAAGGTTTAAGAGAAATTTAGATGATACTTATGTCTGAATATTAAATAACGGTCTGGAAAATACAGTACATGTGGTCATTATCTCTGGATGGAAAGTTGTTTTCAGTTGTTTTTGCTCATCTGTATTTTTCAATTAATAAACTCCTATTACAGTTGTGATAATATAATAGTGTATTAGAAACACTGAAGGTTATCTTTTGATGTTTTTAATTCTTTCTTAAAAGAAATAAAATACAATATATGAATATTATTTAAGAATTTCAGAAATACACAAAATCCCTGAATTTGGGGAGATTTTTAAGGGATATGATAGAATTTTAATTATAACTAAGCTTTTATGGCAATAGCTATATTACACTCTACAAATTAAAGGAGTC
Source organism: Orycteropus afer afer (assembly GCF_000298275.1). Classification (NCBI taxonomy): domain Eukaryota; kingdom Metazoa; phylum Chordata; class Mammalia; order Tubulidentata; family Orycteropodidae; genus Orycteropus; species Orycteropus afer. The sequence continues at coordinate 1,513,909 of NW_006921602.1, read as the reverse complement.
TGATATACAAGGCAAGTATAGAAAATCCAAGGTAACAAATCAAAGAACATTTAAAGCTTAATGATCGTTCATAATCATGATACCATTTTCAAATACCAAGCTCACCATGTTATTCTTTTTATCAGAATTTGGCTTGCCATGTTGATGCTAACCAGGGGGAACTAAGCTAATAAACTAGTAATTATATCAAGTCTGCTTATGATTCATATTTTTCACTGTATATTATTAAATTTTTATATTGTTTTATACAACAGTGCTTATAGTTTATCAGTCAAGCATGATTTTTCTCTCATTTATCTTTGTATTTCTAAATCTACAAAGTGAAAATCCAGATCCTGGAATGTGAGGACTGCACTAAGATACAGACAAACCTCTTTTTCTTGTTACTTCAAAACAAATACTATTAACTCAAAAGTTTATTCATTAGGAAAAATTTTTAAAATTCATGGCAGAGATGCCTTTATAGTTAGACATCCTTAATTTAAACTTATTAGCACATAATAAGTTAATTTGCTCTTTAGTCTTGGTTTCTTCTTCTCTTTCTTTTCTTTTTTTTTAAAGAAAGTTACATGACCAACAATAGCCTTCACCAATTCAAATTATTCTCCAGATCTATGCTGAGAATTATCTAAAATAAATGACATTTCTAAGTCAGTTTGCAAGACTGTGATTAAAAATCAAACAAGATCATATGCAGTAACATGTTAATAGATAATTTATGTTCAAACATCCTGGCTAAAACAGGAGCATTTTTTAAAAAGTACTATTACATGGAAATATACCTACCATCAGATAAAGGAATTTTTAATTAGCAGTAAATATTGCTTCTGTGATAGAATCACAAAGGAGAGTAAATCATGCAAAGTATTGTTGCTGTTGTTGTGTGCTGTCAAGTTGATCCCAACTCACAGTGATCCTTTAGGACAGACTAGAACTGCTCCATAGGATTTCCTAGGCTGTAATCTTTACAGAAGCGGATCGTCGGGTCTTTATGCCATGGAGGCCCTGGTGGATTCAAACCACTGACCTTTGGGTTAGCAGCCAAGTCTTAACTACTGCACCACCAAGGCTCCTTAAAAGTTGTTGCTACCCACCAGATTTTCAGCTTTTGCATAAATATATAAATCTATCAAATACATAGAACTTTAGAGAGAAGACAAGAAGAAAGGAAAGAGGTAATTGGAAAACTATCTTGAAAACAGCTATTTTGGCTTGACTAACTTAATATTAATCGTACTTATTCCTAAATGCCCAGTCATAGTAAAAGGAACTAGATTTCTATATATAAAAACTAAAGCAAACAAACAGAAAAAAAAAAGCTTTATAATCCTATTTAATACTGATGGCAGCAGCATTTAGTTTAAATATATGTATAAGACAACATACATCATTATGTTAACAGTGAATAGACTGGTATGAAGACTAGTGTTTTTAGTTGCCGTCAAGTTGCCTCCAACTCGCCTCCAACTCATGGCAGCCTCACATATAACAGAATGAAACACTGCCTTGTCCTCTACTCTATCTTCATGAGCATTGGTAAGTTTGAATATATATATATATATCTATGCAATATAGATTAAAGCCAGGTTTTTTAGTAATATTTACTTTCTGTTGCCTTTTACTTCACATTGAAATAATTAAGTAGTCACTGAGATACCCACCATCCACAGATATAAGAATGAGAAACAAAGGCAGTTATTTTCCCATTCCTGGTACCTCTCTCCAAAATGACAAGTAAAGCATGGCTTTTCAATCTTATGAATAAATATCTTATTAATTTTTAACCTTTCCACACTAATCTGGAAAAAAAAAAAAAAACTGATTTCTATTTGTTATAAGTAAAATAGGAATAACCTGAAATTGGGCACTGATACTAGGAGGTTTCTTCTTCTTGTGTAAATGAAGAAGAGACTTGGTAATTCGATCCTGTAGGGTCAGTCTTGTCAGGTGCTTTAAAGAATTCACCTCTAGTAAGTGCTGAAAAGGAGAAGGAAAAACATCAAATTCATCACAAAAGTAAATCTAAGAATATGATTTTAAAAATTTTAATCCAGCTTCTTATGTTATTTTCCATCTATGATATATATGAAAGATATAAAATTTTTATCATAGAAATTCACTGTGGTGAGTATGGAAGTTTGATATTCAACATCCATTCTATGCTCCTATGCCTTCCTGCAAAAGCTAGCATTTCACAAATCCTCTTGCATCTAGGAATCTGAATGTGATTTAGGTTCAACAATCAAACGCCTACATATAAAACTGGGAAGGTATAACTGAGGCATAGACCTTGACTCTTAGCTTCTATTTCTTTTCACAAGCATGCACATAAAGTACTTTAGTTTTCTGTGGTCCCAAAGTCCAAGCACTATTTGCAAGTGAAGAGAGGCAGAGCACAAGATATTTGTGTTGTCACTGCCAATAGTTGTAGCAGCTTCTTCTTGACTTCTAAATTATACCACACATAGTATATGCTTGGGACCAACAGCTGCAGTGGCAGCTTCCTGATTTCCAACCTCTCTGATTATAGCTGGGGTAAGTTCTGCAGTGACATTTTAAAACTCTGAATCTCTAAGTCTTCTAATCATTTTGTAACTGCCTAATTTCTTGAATCAAGCCCCTTCTACTTAAAATATCTACCATGATTACTTTATCTGCAAAGAAATTTTGACTCAGAGAAAATAAATTCAATCCCTGGGCTACAGCACGTTATTAGGAACATATACATAGTAAAATACAAAACATAGACCCTTATCAGCCTTCATTGTGATGTGCTACCCTATAATCTAATTAGGGAGATAGGACTTATGAAAGAAGCAATTAAGAGAATACAAAATAGGGGAATAATAAACATTCAGGAACTTTTTTAGCCCATCTTCACATAATTTTTTAAACCACGTTATATTTATCATAGTGAGTCTGTCAACAGAAAGAATATCATCTATACAGATGTACAACTATATAATGTTAAGAAGTATAGTAAGTCTTATTTGTATGAGAAACACAAGTCTGGGTTAAAAGCATGACATAAATCCAAAAAGCTAAAAACTATATAAACATTAAAAAAAATTTAAGGGGCTAAAAGTAACATAGACATTTAAATAATTGGAATTAAGGAAAAAATATTTTTAACAAATGACAAAAGCTGATTATATATTAAATGACAATCATTCAATTTCACTTGTAATTAAAGGATGCAAATTTAAAAGAGATTTGCTGCTTATCAGATTGACAAATATAATGCAGACAGGCAAAACTTAGTATTCATGAGGACACAGGGAAATAAGCATATATTGTACATGCATTCTTCTTAGGAATGTAACTTCATATAATGTTCCTGACAAGGACTTTCATGGCTATGAATTTATTAATTATTATAAGGACTTTAAACAAGGAGATCATTAAACAAGGTCCCAATGTTCTTTGTAACAATAGTCTTCAAAATAGTGAAAAACTATGAAATAAGATATGTAATTATATGAAATTATTTAAATAAGCATGGTTCACCCATACAACTGAATACTACATACCTCACAAAGGCAATGTAAACCTATATTCACCAACATGGAAAAATAATTACAACTACTATTGACAGAAAAGAGCCATGTTAAACAACATATGTATGTAAAATAGTATGTGTATCAAATTTTGGAGGCATTTTGCATTACTCTTCCTACTACATTTGAATTCTCACAAGAAGGTTCAATGTATATTCAGAAAAAAATACATCTTAGTCAAGATTTAATTAGAAAATTTTTGTAAGTTATTTTAAAGTAAAAACTAATTAAAAAGGAGGCATAAAATGATTTCCCCCATAAACATTTAAAACACTTCTGAGAAAAAGACCCGAGAAATAATATTTTAGGTTTGCAAATTTGCAATACAGCAAATCACTTGATTTGGCTTTTCTAGTTATAGTCTCTATAACTTCCACTGGATTAGCGGTTGTTGTTGTTGTTGTTGTTGTTATTTGCCATCGAGTCGGCCCGACTCATAGTGACCTCTCCTTGGGTTTCCGAGGCAGTATCACTACGGAAGTAGGAATGCCCAATCTTCCTCCCGAGGAGTGGCTGGTAGGTTTGAAGCACCAGCCTTCTGGTTAGCAGTCAAGTGCCTTAGGCACTATGCTACCAGAGCTCGTGGGACCATGCAAATAAGGTGTGCAGAACTCTAATGTTGGGATTGGTCAGTTTTGTTCACTCTGCCAGGCTTAAAATGAGCACTCCTAGAGGCAGAGGCCACTCCTCAGAAGGAAGGTTGGGCAATCTACTTCCTTAGTGATACCGCCTCAGAAACCCAAGGAAGGGTTGCTATGAGTCAGGTCTGACTTCATGGCACATAGCAAAAACAACAGAGGCAGAGGGGGGATCTCACTGACATCAAGACAGAAGAGCTGGAGGTGAAGTAGAACACATCTTAGATCAAAGATCCCTGTACTGGACCTCCTTGGCTGAGAGACACACAGGTGAAGAGACACCCTGGTGGAGAGATGGTGGCAGTGGAACCAAGAGGCACAAGATAGAGTGGCACGCTGACCTGGCCTACAGAGGCAGTGGCCAAGGGCCAGAGAGGAGTGTCTGAGGGTACAGCAGGGGGAGACTGTCATGATCTAAGAATTGTATCCTGAGCGTGTTCCCAAACCTGAATTGTAGCCTGTTACTTCCCTAATAAACCCCATAATCTTAAGTACTGTCTGTGAGATCTGTGTGGCCACTGCAATAAATAATCGAACGCATAAGAGAAGCAGTGAGTAGTGTGGGTGGTGTCAAAGGTGGTAAAAAGGCTGAAGGGTTGGCAGCATGTCTGGCCTCATTGGAGTAAGAATAAGCCTTCGGCTGCTCATGGGATTTTGTCTTCCTCTTGTGAAGTTAGAGGAAGTCAGAAGATGCTGCCTCCATGTCATTTTTTTGCAAGACTTTACTGAAAACAGTGGTTAAATTAATTACTAAGCATTTGTCTTTGTGTGAAAAAGTATCATACAGATACAGAAAATAAAAATAACTGTAAGAAAAAGTCCTTGGCCTTCAAGGAATTTAACTGGAAAAGTATATTTATTCCTGCTTTAGACAGTTCCAATTTTTTCACTTCCTTAGAAGAGTCTATGGCCTGAGTTTTACATGGCTTGGTTTTTCTTGGCATTCAAATTGTAGATTGAATGTAACTTTCTCAGAAAGTTCTCATTCAAACACCCAAAATTTAGCCACTATTCTGTCAGTAATATTACCACTTGATTTTCCTCATTGCACATATAACATGTAAATTATCTTTTCACTTATTGGATTATTAGTATATTGTCTTTCTCCTATCTAGAAGATAAGGTACATGAGAAGAAGGACTTTGTATTATTCATCCCTGTACCCTCAATGCCCAGAACAGTATCTAGTACAGAGTAGATGTTCAATAAATATTAATTTGAGTGAGTAAGTGAATGAATATGGTGAAAGGAGCTCCTTTATGTGGCTTTTGCTTTGTTTTTTTTTTAAAAACACCTTGGGAGATTTTTCCTCTAAGCTATGAGGATTGTTACATTGCTTACTGATTCAATGTCAGTGGGTTTGGCTTGTTTATTTTGAATCATAAATCAACAAATTCCTTGAAAAATAGTGACCCAGCCGGTCAATCAACTGAAGTTTTGCACAAAAGTAACAGAGACAGGTTTCTTCCCTGGGCAAAAGCAACAAACTCTTTGGGGTATTGGCTGCAAATCCACCCAAAAGGATTAAGTGACTTGCAGCCCATTGAGGGGACCGGTCAATTCATGATCCTGCTGGGAGAGCCACGCCTTGAAATTGACAAAGTGTTTGCTTATATAATTGGTCAGCTCCACTGAGATTTTTTAGAGGCAAGGACGGAGCATTAAGACCAAGAAGAGCCTGGGACAGAGCAGTCTGGAACCTGGGTTCCTGCTAGGTGAACCTCCCTCCTAAATGAGCTATAATATGAGCCAAGGGTTTTAACACTGAACACAGCAAGGAACTGAGAAAGGGCTCAGAGGCAGCACAGTCCAAGAAGGGGTCCAGCAGCAGAGAGCTGGTGGAACAGCCAGCAATGATGGCAGAAGGCTGCTGCTAAGAAAGCAGCAAAGAGAGTTGAGTGGGCTATGAGTTGGGTCAATGAGAAGGCCAAAAGCTGAGAGGCTTGCATGACTGAAAGGGGGCATGTATAGCTGAGAGAAGAATCAGCTAGCATGATGGAAAGAAAGGCCAGTTAAGCACAGATGAGATAAGGCTTTGGTCGCATGGGCAAGAAAGACCTGCCAACCAAAGTCAGCTGAAAGAGCTGTCCTGGTTGGAAGCTGTCTTACACTGAAGGAGGAGGGATATGCTCTGGAGGGAACCTTTCAGACCTTGCCTATATGCTTCCTGATCCTGATCTGAGTTGTTCCTATTACTTTCAAGTTGATTCTGATCCAGGATTATAGTCTGTTACTTCCCTAATAAACCGCATAACTTTGAGTATGGTTTGTGAGTTCTCTGCGGCTATTGCAATGAATTATTGAACCCAGAAGAGAAGTAGAGAGTACCATGGAGGGAACAGCTAGTGTCAGCAATGGTGAAAAAGTTGGAGAGTAAAAATATGCCTGACCCTCTATTGACTTTTTTGTTGTTGTTGTTGAGAATATACAAAGTAAAACACACACCAATTCAACCATTTCTACACGTACAATTCAGTGACACTGATTATATTCAAGCTGAGCAAGCATCCTCACCCTCCTTTTCTGAGTAGTTCCACACTCATTCAAATGAACTCACAGTCCCATGAGGTTTCTATACAATCTTTCAAGTTGCTGCCATGGATTTGATTCTATAGATAGTTCTTAGAGGAGCATAATGCTAAAGGCAGAAATTTTTTACTAGTTAAGCTAACTATTATTTGGTTTTCAGAAGACTTCAGGGAATATTTTTTATTTCAGTTTTACAGTAACTAATGATACTTAAGCATTTCTTTCCTCAGCAACTGAAGACCAGACCTCTGCTTGTAAAAGTCAGTATGACCAAATCAATCAATACTCAGTGATTATCACAGATCAAGCTCTAGTCTAAGTGTTAGGGATGTATCATATTCAAGGAGAAGGAAACCAGCTACATTAAACAAGTAAGTAATTTGAGAAATATTAAGATTTATGAAGAAGATAAAATGGGACAAGACAGGGAGACAAGGCAAAACAGAACAAGCTTGGGCACAGGAGGCTAAGGGGGCAAAGGAGAGATGAACCCACTTAAGCATCACTCATTAAATGACAGTAGCTACAGTAGCCTAAGCATGATGTAACAAAACCTAGAACTAGAATGAGGATCACAGATCTACAGGAAAATCTATACAGAGTTCATTTCTTTCCTAGGTCTTCTGCTCATTATCCATTTTATTCCTTTCTTTATTCCATCTTCTTTAGTTTACTGGGCTTATTAATAAGATCATTATTTTTAAAAAATGACTTACTATTTGCTATGCAAGATGCTGTAGACACAAAGATTAATAAGATATTCTTTATGTCATTTAAAAGAACTACAATAGAAAATAAAATTAATTCCAAGTTTAAAGCATGAGAGACTATAAAAATTTGGGTCGGCAAGCCAAATGCTAAAATTGCTCTAGGTATGAAGTTGAAGGAAATAGCAGAGTACCAAAAAGAAATGTACAACAAAGGAACTGTCAGTAAAAGACTGGAACATAAAATTAAAAGATAGGTGAGGACAAAAACAGATCTATTAGAAGTGACAGATCTAAGCTATGAGAAGGAATAAATACTAACAGAAAAGAGACAATGTTATTAAAATAAAACTATATTAACAAAGGTCCAAGAGCTACCAGAAGATTATAGTCATTAAATATTTATCTATGACTGATTAAAGATTGTAATGAAAACAAAGTATTTTGAATCCTACCAATAAAATGAGGTGCCAGAAGTGTCATTAAATACTGATGATGGAATCTTATTTCAGAAGCTATAAAAATGGTAAGATTACATGCAAAAATGCTTCATATGAGAAGTCTGGAAAGAGGATGAAGATCTGACATAAGAGAAAAGGAAAAAAAAAAACAAACTCAACAGCATTTCCATTCCCTCTTTTCACATCATATATAATGCTTATTTAATGCAACACAAATAACTTTTTTAGCAAATGATCATGCTCAATAAGGATATAGGAATTACTGCTTTTTAAAAAATTAATATATACTTTTCGTGCCTTGATCTCAAAAGGATTAAAAGAAACAAGTAAAACATTCACGAAGCACAACTAGAAAAAATGGGGCATATTTAAATAATAGAAGGAAAGTAAGATGAAAAGAGAGGTTATAAAATAAACCATGTATCATTAAGATATGAGTGTTGTATGACATATATATATATACATAAACACACATACAGACACACACTCAGACACACACACACACACACACACACATCTAGCTATAAACTTTCTGGAGGTAGGATAAATAAAGGAAGAAATTTTTTATTGACTACTAACTATGTATCAAGGAGCTCTGGTAGAGTACTGCCTAAGGCATCTGACTGCTAACCAGAAGCCTGGCAATTCAAACCCACCAGCCACTCCTTGGAAGGAAGACTGGGCAATCAACTTCGTAGTGGTATCGCCTTGGAAAACCAAGGAGGGGTCACTATAAGTTGGATCCGACCCAACAACGAGTTTGGTTTTTAACCATGTATCAAACATGTATTATTTAAAATGTAACATATTATCTCCCTCATCGCAGATAAGGAGATAGAGTACAAGTTATAGAGGACATACTCCAAAAATTATAGAGCAAATAATAGGTACATAATTTGAATGTAGGTAAGCTTGAGTCTAAAGCCTATTCTCTCACAAGCTATGATGGTGCTCTTCTAATATATGTGCAATAATTATGTATACATGTTAATGTGATATGTGTATGTATGTATGTGTACCTACTCTTACTTATCGAGTAAAATAGTAAGAAATCTATTATCAGACTATCTTGCACATTAACAACATGCACCTGGTAGTAAGGAACACTGAGGCAAAAGTAATGCTGGTTGTGATGGTTAAGGTTATGTGTTAACTTGGCTGTTCTGGTTACCTAGTGCCACTCTGACAATAAACATATCACAAATGGGATGGCTGAACGGACAGTTTAATTTCTTACAATTTGGAGGCTTTAAGTCTGGGTTCAACATGCCAGACTCGAGGGGATAGGTGAAAGCCCCTCAGCCTTGGGCATCAGCTCTGCCTCCTGCTCCTGGCCCACTAGAACTAGAGATTTTTCTTCACTCAGACAGTTGATGGCTGTTGAGACTGACAAGCCCAAGGTTGGCAAGTAAAAAGGCACAGTCCTGATGTTACCAAACCATATGACAGGCCATTAACTCAAGTCCACGGAAAGTCTCAAGGTCAGCAGAGCATGGCAAGCTGCTGAACAATGAATGACACAGCTATACGCAGGGGTCAAGCATGCCATAAGCTAGAAACTGTTCCCCAAGGCTTCTCCTTATGTACAGGAAGCAGACCACATCCCTAAGGCAGCTACTCAGCTGCTCACAGTAGATTCCACCATGGAGT
>NW_006921602.1:1496779-1500637 GCF_000298275.1 Orycteropus afer afer | reverse complement strand
AAAGTATATGTGAACTGCTGTATGGAAAGTGAATTGGCTCTGTAAATCTTCACCGAAATAAATTTTAAAAATAAATAAATAAATAAAAATAAAAAAAGAAAAAGAAGTCCAACGAACCCCAAACAGGACAGAACCCAAATGAAAATCACCAAGACATATCATCTAGCTCACCAAAAACAAAGACAAAGAAAAAATCTTGAAAGTAGTACAGGAAAAACGAAGTAACCTACAAAGGGCAATCAGTAAGACTAAGCTCTGATTTCTCAGCAGAAACCACGCAGGTGAGAAGGCAATGAAGGTATATATAAAACCCTGAAAGAAAAAAAAATTTTGAACCAAGAACTATATACCCAGCAAAATGGGCCCTCAAATATGATGATGAAATTAGGACATTTCCAGACAAGCAGAAATTAAAGGAAGTTGTCAAAGCAAGACCAACCTTACAAGAGATGCTAAAGGGAGTCTTCTGGACAGAGAACCAACAAGAGCAAACAACAATAAAGCATTAACACACGTGATGACACAAGCCAGAAACCCAGTTATGGAAGTAGCCAAAGAAAAAAAGTCTACAAGATTGTAAACAGGGATCCAGAGATACCAGTTGGCAAATGAGGACAACTACAAAACAAAAAGAGGGAAAAAATAGTGCAGTTACAGAACTTCTCAATGGTGAGGAATCAAGACAACTGCCAAGATAGAACAGATTGTTTTAAACTTGGGAAAAAAATTATACATCACAGGGTAACCTCAAAGAAAAATGATAAAACTTCACATCAAAATAAAAAAGAGGACAAGCACAAATATTTATCAAATAATGAAACAACAGTAATGAAGGAAGTGATAACATGATTCATAAACAAACAAGATCAGCACAGAGAATTATATGGAACAAAGAAATCAGCAACGCCATAAAAAACACGTAACAAAATGACAGCAACAAATTTATATTTGGTGATAATTACACTGAATGTCAATAGATTAAATGCACCAATCAAGAGACAGAGAGTTGCAGATTGGATAAGAAAACATAACCCATCAATAGGCTGTCTACAAGAGACACATCTTAGAGGCAAAGACAAAAACTGACTAAAAATCAAAGGTTGAGAAATGGTGTATCAAGCAAGTGGCAACCATAAAAAAAGCAGGAGTGGCAATATTACTTTCTGATAAAACTGAATTTAAGACAAAAACCAACGTAAGAGACAAGAAAAGACATTATATAATGATTAAAGGATCGATTGAACAAGAGGACATAACCATAATAAATATCTATGCACCCAAAGAAAAAGCCACAAAATACATTAATCAGAATTTCACAGAACTGAAAAGAAAAACAGATGACTCCACAGTCATAGGAGAATTGAGTACACCACTTTCAATCAAAGATAGAACAACTGGAAAGAACCTTAACAAAGACGCAGAATGACTGAACTACACAATTCATCAACGTGACCTTATACACATCTACAGAGCATTTCACCCAACAACAGCACAATATACATTCTTTTCCAGTACACATGCAACATTCTCCAGGACAGACCATATGTTGGGCCTTAGAAAATTGAAAAACATTGAAATACTGCAAAGCATCTTCTCAGATCACAATGCTATAAAATTAGAAATCAACAATAGGAAGATCAACAGAAAAAGAGCAAATACATGGAAACTGAATAACACCCTCCTTGAAAAAGACTGGGTTATAGAAGAAATGAAAACTGAAGTTAAAAAAATTCCTTGAATCAAACAAGAATGAAAACACAACATACCACAATCTTTGGGACACAGCAAAAGCAGTGATCAGAGGCCAAATTATACCAATAAATGCACACATCAAAAAAGAAGAAAGAGCCAAAATCAACACATTAACCCAACATCCAAAAATTAGGAAAAAAAGCAGCTAAGAAAGCCTACAGTCACCAGAAGAAAAGAAATAATAAAGGTTTGAGCAGAAATAAATGAAACATAAAATAGAAAGACAACAGAGAACATCAGCAAGACTAGAGAAGTCGGGTTTTTGAAAGGATTAATAAAATCAACGAACCACTGGCAAATTTAACAAAGGAAAAGAGGGAGAGAATACAAATAACACAAATAAGAAACCAACTGAGTGCCAGCACAATAGAAACAAAAGAAATTAAAAGGATAATATCAGGATACTATGAAGAACTATATTCCAACAAATTCGAAAATCCAGAAGAAATGGACAGGTTTCTAGAAACATACTACTTCACTAAACTAACACAGACTGAGGTGGAAAATGTGAACAGACCCATTAAAAATGAAGACATTAAACAGGTCATAAAAAAATTATCAACAAAAAAAATACCTGGCCCAGAAGGTTTCACTGTAGAATTCTACAGATAGATGTTCAGAGAAGAACTGACACGAATCCTACTCAACCTATTCTAGACCATGGCAAGGGATGGAATCCTCCCCAACTCATTTTCTGAACCAAGCACAACCTTGATACCAAAACCAGGCAAAGATATCACTCAAAAGGAAAACTACAGACCAATATCACTCATGAATATAGATACAAAAATCTTCAATAAAATCCTAGCTAATAGACTCCTACAACATATAAAAAAAAATAATACATTATGACCAAGTGGGGTTCATACCAGGTATGCAAGGATGGTTCAACATTAGGAAAACAGTCAACATCATCCATCACATAAATAAAACAAACAAAAAGAACCACATGATCATATCAATTGATGCAGAAAAGGCATGTGATAATATCCAACACTCATTCCTGATCAAAACTCTCAGCAAAATAGGAATCGAAGGGAAATTCCTCAACATAATGAAGGGCATATATGCAAAACCAACAGCCAAATGACTCTCAACGGAGAGAGACTGAAACCATTCCCCTTGCCAACAGGAACCAGACAAGGATGCCCTCTATCACCACTTCTATTCAACACTGTATTAGTAGTCCTAGCCAGGGCAATAAGCCAAGAAAGGGAAAACAAAGGCATTCAAATTCATAAGAAAGAAGTAACACTCTATTTGCTGATATGATACTATACATAGAAAACCCAAGAGACTCAGCAAAAAAACTACTGGAACTAATTGACAGATGTAGCATAGTGGTGAGATACAAGATCAACATACAAAAATCAGCTGGATTCCTCTACAGCAGCAAAAATTCTGTTGATAAGGAAATCAATACCATTTACAACATCTACCAAAGAAATAAAATACTTGGGAATAAATCTCACTAGGGACACAGAACCTGTATCTTCTATAAATGGAAGAACATCCCATGCTCGTGGATAGGAAGATTGAACACTGTGAAAATGTCAATACTACCCAAAGCAATCTAGACATTCAATGCAATCCCAATCCAGATCCCACCAACATTCTTTAAGGATATGGAAAAAACAATCACTAACTTTATATGGAAAGGAAAGAGACCTCAGAAAAGCAAAGCACTACTGAAGAAGAAGAACAAAGTAGATCTCACACTCCCGGATCTCAAAACCTATTATATAGCTAAAGTAGTCAACACAGCCTGGTATTAGTACAATGGCAGACACAAAGACCAGTGGAACAGAACTGAGAACCAAGAAAAAGATCCACTGACCTATGGCCAGCTGATTTTTGACAGAAGGCTGAAATCCATTACATGGAGAAAAGATGGTCTTTTTAACAAATGGTGTTGGCAAAACTGGATATCCATTTGTAGAAAAATGAAACGAGATCCATACCTCACATCATATACAAACACTCACTCCAGATGGATCAAAGACTTAAATGTGAAACCTAGAACTATAAAGTTCCTCAAGGAAAATACAGGGGCAAATTTGTTATTGTTGTTATGTGCTTTCAAGTTGGCTCCAACTCATAGTGACC
>NW_006921602.1:1488027-1496382 GCF_000298275.1 Orycteropus afer afer | reverse complement strand
CCAGACTTCTGGTTAGCAGTCAAGTGCCTTAGGCACTATGCTACCAGAGCTCCCGGGGACAAATTTAGGGACCCTCATTTATGGTATAAACAGACTGTCAAGCATAACCTAAAATGCACAAACAGATGAAGATAAAGTAAATGAATGGGACCTTCTAAAAATCAAATTTTTATGTGCTTCCAAGACTCCTCCAAAAAAGTAAATAGAGAACCTACAGATTGGGGAAAAACATTCAGCAACAACATATCTGACAAAGGACTTATCTCTAACATTTATCGTAAACTCCAACAGCTCAAAAACAAAAAGATAAATAATCCAATTAAAAATGGGCAGAAGACATGAATAGACACTTCACCAAACAGGATATTCAGGTGGCCAACAAACACTTGAAGAAATGTTCATGATCATTAGCCATTAGAGAGATGCAAATCAAAACAACAATGAGATACTATCTTGCCCCAGCACTAGCAGCAAAGTTCAACAAGACAGAAAATAACAAATTCTGGCGAGGATGTAGAGAGACTGGGACTCTCATACACTGCTGGTGGGAATGTCAAATGATACAACCACTGTGGAAAGCACCATGGCGATTCCTCAAAAAATTGGAATTAGAAATACCATTTGATCCAGCAATCCCATTATTAGGTATATATCCTAAAGAAGTGAGAGCCAGGACAAGAATAGATATATGCACACCCATGTTCATCACAGCACTATATACAATAGCAAAGAGATGGAAACAAATTAAGGCTGGTGGTTCAAACCCACCAGCCACTCCTCAGGAGGAAGATGGGGCAATCTACTTCCGTAGTGATACTGCCTTGGAAACCCAAGGAGGGGTCGCTATGAGTCAGGTCCGACTCGACGGCACATAACAACAACAACAACAACTGAAGAATGGATAAGCAAACTATGGTACATATACACAATGGAATACTATGCAATGCTAAAAAAATAATGTAGAATCTGCAAAACCTCACATAACGTGAATGAACGAGGAGGACATTATGCTGAGGGAAATAAGTCTATCACAGAAGGACAAATACCGTATTAGTTCATGATTGTAAAAAGTCAAAGAAAGGTTTATATATATGGAAGGAAACTTTCTTTATTGGTTACTAAGGGTGGGAGGGGAGGGAAGGAAACATTGCAAAAATAAATAAACAAAACAATGTTTGATAACAAATATGGTATCTTTTTCCCTTTTTCTGTACATAGTATCTGTTTGTAATAAGAGCATAATACAAACCACTCAAATAATTTTTATTTATACTTTGTGGTTTAAAACAATATTTACCACTACTAGAAACTGTATCAGCAGAGCATTAAATTTTCTAAGGGTGACTTAAGTGGAAAGATTAAAAAAGGCAGATTCATGTTGTGTTTTTTGAACTAGATAATCACAGGAGAACAAAAGTTCTTTGTCAGTTCCTTTAAAAATTTGGTATCAACTTTATTACGGTTTCAAGTGATAAGGTTCCTTCTTTTGAAGGGTACAAGAGAAGCACTCATTAAGTGTATCTCCTAAAGAATTTTCTTTTTTTTTTTAGTAAATTCAATAAATTCTTTAGTAAATTTGCAATGCTACATCTGCACAGTTAATGTATCAGGTTTTGCAAACTGATCTGTGGCCCAAATCATGCCCACTGTTTTCACATACTTTACAGGGTTTAAATAAAAGTTAAAAAAGAATAATATTTCATAACATGTAAAAAAAATATATGAAATCCTAATTTGAGTGTATATAAATGAAATTTTATTGCAATACAGCCACATTCATTTGGTTACATACTATATGTGGCTACATTTGTGGTGCAACAGCAGAACTGAGTACTTCAACAGAGACCACAAGCCTACAAAGTCTATCTATCTCACTCTTTCCAGAAAACCTTGCCAAGCTCTGCTATAAATGATGAGGGTTAAGGAAGCGATGAGTGGGAGAAGAATGTGGAACAAAACTCAAAATCATAAAAAAAAAGATCAGTCCTACTGATCTGATAGAGACTGGTGGAACTTCCGGAGACTATGGCCTTTAGTCACCTTTCAAGCCTGGAACTGAGCTTACTCTCATGGTTTAACTTACAGTGGAACAATAGACAGGGTGTTAAGGTGAAGGATGCACTCCTTAGAACAATTAACCACATGAGACCAAAAGAGTAGCATTTTCCCAGGGGCCAAGCTCTGAAGGCAGGAAGGGATAGGAAAGAAAGACACAGGGAGAAAGTGAGAAGAATGGTGTTACACTATAGGTTTGCAATCAATGTCACAAATAAAAATGTTTATAATTTGTTAAATGGAAAACCAATTTGCTCTGTAAATATTCACCCAAATCACAATTTTTTTAATGACTATTTGCATGAGTAGTAAAAAGTAATATTTAATAGGGAACTATTAAGAAAAAATTTCATTTTCTATATAATACTCACCTTTGGAAGGACAGGCTTGGATTTAACATTTTTATTTCTCCTAGAGAGAGAAATATAATTCATTAGAGAAAACTACTGTAGAAATGAATGATATCAAAGTCTCTTCTTAAACAACAGACTATATACCGGTTTCTAAGGATGTAGGTCCTCTATACAAAAACAACCTCCTTCAACCAAAAAAGCAACTTTGGGACGAAGGGTAAATATGGAAATAAACAAAGAAGGAAAGAGATTCCTGCCATATAATATAGGTATAAGGAGACTCAAGCCTGATGGATCAGTAACATAATGTTGTACATCCTAAGCTAGCTCATATTCCTCTAGGTGTTAGTGGGGTTCTGCTTTCTTGTACCTACCTACAAAGCTTTACTATTACTGTCATTTTGAGACTTGAAATGAGATGGTGAATTTCATAGTATTTTGAAAAAGTGTTCTTCTCATTAAAACTTATGATCTTCAATGTTTAAAATTGAAGAGAAATTAAAAATTCTCTTCCACTTTTTTCTCTATTCCCAATTCTAATACGCTTGCATTAACTCTTTGTTTTGATTTTAGGCTACAAAAAGAGAGAATAGTGAAAGAACAAGGGGTACAGAGTTGGAAAGATCTGGGCTTGAATCTAAGCTCTATACCTACTAACATACGACTTTACCCTCTCTAAAGCCTCGGTTTCACTAAGGAATAGTGTAAAATGAGGATTATAATGAGTTAAATGCATATTTCTGGAGTATAGTAAGTGTTATACACACTAAACCTATTGATATTTATTAAGCAATGACTTGGACATAGATTAAGGAATCCAATTCAGCCACACCTCTAGGAAGTGGTCAAAAAATATGCTTGGGAAGTATCTAGAATAGAGTGGTACACAGGTAGATAAGAACTTTTTACTGGTCCATTATGCATGGTTATATCTCTGTCCTCAAACCAATCATGTAATGAGGCTTAGATAAGTGCCATATATCACTATACACAGTCCTACTCATGATTAATAGGAGATTTCCCTGCCCTATTTGTTAGCACTGGCAGAATTAAAGAATTGCAATAAAGATTGGGAATCCTAAAAAAAAGCTAACTTTTTTTTTTTTCCTTTCAGAGTAGCATCTGTCCAAGAGCAATAAAGAATCATCTCCATAACAAGTTTATTCAACCATAAAACACTCTAAGGGATATGAAAAAAATAGTTTAATAATGCATGAGATTCGTAGCTCTAAATAATCATTAAATCATTTTGATTCCTGACTTACTCAAAACTACTTATGAAAATGATGCTTTACTCTTCATTTTTTCAGTCGGAAAATTTAAACCAGTCATTAAAAGTAATCCAAATTACTGATAGAATACTAACGTGAGAATTCCATGGGCTCTCTCCAGGAGTTTGCTGCTAGTTGAATTAGCGAATATCCCATCTTTATCAAGCAAGGAGTTACTACTTGATAGTCTGCTTTGCCGGATCCCTGTTCTGCCATTCCAGGTAATATCAAATGTATCACTGTTTCAAAAAAAATAAAAGGTGAAATATTCTTTAGTTTATTACGGAATCAGGCCACACTCTCTAAAGTTCTTAAATAAAAACCTTAAGCACTAGTTATATTTCAGAGAACAGATTAAAATTACAAGTGATTATAATATAGAGTTAATGGACAAGAGAAAATGTAGAACAGAATTTCCAATTCTCATGAAATCCAGAGTTTCTAGAGCTGGAGAGGCTGAATTAATCCCCAAAACTATGACCATTGTGCTCTTTTAAGAATTATCTATAGAGGATCAAACAGACAATAGCAACTTGAAAGATTAGATGGCAGTGAGTTTATATTAATGGTATAAGAACAATACGGAAAAGGTGGATGACAATAGTTGCATAACTTGAAGAATATAATCAATGCCACTGAACTGTACATGTAGAAACTACTGAGGGTGTACATTCTGTGTATATTCTCAAAAAAAAAAAAATCTGAATATATATTTGGATCTGTCCAGTAACTCCACAAAACACTAATAAAGTAATTTTTTAAGGAATTAACATATTAAATAGGGAGAATATACTAACAAACAACAGCAATTTATTTTTGAAATATAGAAAGCAGAGGAATAAGTACTAAACCTGAGAAAGCCATTCTCAAGTGGCTGTGGGACAAGTCAAAAAGCAACACTATTCATTCCACAGAACCCCCATTAGGCTCCAGAGCTGATGGTACCAAGTACCTCTTCATTTGCATTAGGCAATGATTTCTTAAGTATGACAACAAAAGCACAAATGAAAAAAGAAAACCTGACAAACTGGATTTCATAAAAATTTAAAAACTTTGCACTTCAAATGACATAATCAATAGAGTGAAAAGGAAAGACAGCCTGGAAAAATATTTTCAATTCAAGTATCTGATAATGGAGCTGTGTTTTGAATATATAAAGAACTCTCATAACACACTAAGAAGAAAACAACACAATTAAAAGACAAAGATTACACAGCAATAAAAAAAATGAACTACTGATATATGCAACAACTTGAACGAACCTCAAGTGCATTGTGGTAAGCATTATGCTAAGTGAGAGTTAATCTCAAAAGGTTAGGTACAATCCCATTTAAATGGAATATTTAGAATAGGAAACTGCATAGAAACACAAGTTTATTAGTGTTTACCAGGGGCTAGAGGAAGGAGAAAATGCAGAGTTACTCCTTAAGGGGTACTGAGTTTCTGTTTGGGATGATGAAAAGCTTTTGGAAACAGACAGTGGCGATGGCAGTACAACTGGTAAACATAATTAATATCCTGAATGGTACATGTAAAAACAGTTAAAATGACTAATATTTTATGATAATTCGTTTTACTACAATAAAATTAATGTATATCCACACACTTGCATACAAGAATGGCTACATATAAGATGATTCCATTTATAAAATAATCTAAAAGAAATATTAATACTCTAGAAAGAAACGACGAACAAACAAGTAGTTGCTAGAGGATAGGAGAGGGATGGGAAAGAGGAAAATACAAATAAATAGCATTAAAGAATTTTTTTGTGGCGATGAAACAGTTCGGCATCTTTATTGTGGTGCTGGTCACAAAAATTTATACATGGGGTTAAACTGCATAAAACTATATATACGTAAATAAATGCAGGTGAAAAATGTAATCTAGTTAACTGTAATACATTGATACAAATTTTCTAGTTCCAATATTATACAAGGAGCTCTGGTAGCATAGTGCCTAAGGCACTTGACTGCTAACCAGAAGGCTGGAGGTTCAAAGCCACCAGCCACTCCTCGGAAGGAAGACTGGGCAATCTACTTCTGTAGTGATAACGCCTCAGAAACCCAAGGAGGGGTCACAATGAGTCGTCTCTGACTCGATGGCACATAACAACAACAATATTATACAACAATTATATGTCGCTGTTGGAGTAATTAGTTGACGGGTACACAACGCTCTTTGAAATAGTTTTTTCTTTGTATTGTTTTTGAAACTTCCTTTGATTATATCATTATTTCAAACTAAAAGTTTTTTAAAAAGTAAATATGATCTTTAAATACAGATTTTCACATTAGTTCTTCATTTATACTCCAGTAGTTTTAGGATAGTTAGGAAAGTATCTTCAAAAAGTTTTAACAAGTTTGTTTGATCAAAGAATAACTGAT
This sequence comes from Orycteropus afer afer, assembly GCF_000298275.1. Lineage (NCBI taxonomy): Eukaryota > Metazoa > Chordata > Mammalia > Tubulidentata > Orycteropodidae > Orycteropus > Orycteropus afer. Next base: position 1,490,316 of record NW_006921602.1, on the reverse strand, counting down.
GCATCTGAATTGAGGGGTTGGCAGACAATACTGAAAATACCATGAACTGCCAGAAAAACGAACAAATTTGTCTTAGAAGAAGTACAATTGGAAACACTCCTTAGAAGCGCAAATGGCCAGATTTCATCTCACCTACTTTGGTCATGTTGTCAGAAGAAACTAGTCCCTAGAAAAGGATATCATGCCTCATAAAGTAGAAAGCTCTAAAACCAACTTACTGCCACTGAATCGTTTTTGACTCATAACGACCCCCACAGGGTTTCCAAGGCTATAGATCTTTATGGAAGCAGTTTGCTTCTTCTTTTCTTTCGTGGAGCATCTGGGGGGTTCGATCCACCAACCTTTTGGTTAACAGCCAAATGCCTTAACCACTACACCACCAAAGCTCCTTTCAAAGTAAAGGGTCGGCAAAAAACAAAGGGCAGATTCTCAATGAGATGGACTAACATGGAAGCTACAATGATGGGCTCAAGCAGAGCAATGCCTAAGAGGATGGTGCAGGACTGGGTAGTGTTTTGTTCTGTTATACACAGGGTTGCTATGAGTCAGAACTGATTCAGTGGCACCTAACAACAATAACAATGGATAGCAGATCTGTGACAAAGGGCCAAAACTCATTAAATGGTGAAGAGATAGTCTCTTTAATAAATGATGCCAGCAAAATTGGATATCCTTTGCACAACAATGAAACAGGATCCTTATCTCACACCTTATACAAAATCATACTCAAGCTGGATCAAATACCTGAACATAAAACTATAAAGACCATCAAAGAAAAAACAAGAACAAACTTAGAAATACTAATAGGCAATAAACACACTATAGAACAAAAATGCACAAATATCAGAGGACAAAATAGATGACTGGGACCTCCACTCCCAGTCCAGTCCCCAAAATTAGCCACTTATGTGCATCAAAAGATTTCATCAACAGAGTAAAAAGAGAATCCAGAGACTGGAGGAAAAAAAAAAACATGGCAACAACATATTGGACAAGGGGCTAATCTCTAAAATTTACAGAAAACTTCAACATCTGGGCATGAGACCATTATTGTAAAAAGCCAAGAAAAGGGTTTCATAAAGAAAAGTTACCAGGGTGGGTAGGGGAAGAAAGGTAAACCACTAACTACAGAGTATACACATATTAACTTGGGTAAAGGGAAAAAACAGAAATCAAGCAATTTTAATTTAAAAAAACTGATAATAAACATTATAAAAAATATATAATACATCTAAAAATTTAACTATACACCTACCCCTCACTTATCAACTATCTGGTTATCCAACATACTGCATTTGTTATAACACTAAAAAATTTACTATCTGACTATTTTGCACACTAGTGACTTAGATCTGGCAGTAATAAATGCCAAGCCATGAGGAGTCATACTGGCTGTGATGGTTAAGCTTACATGTCAACTAGACTGGGCCATGATTCTCAGTGGTTTGGCAGTTATATAATGATGTAATTGAGCAGTAATGTAAAGAAGTTATTTGGCAGTTATGCAATAATGATGTAGCGATCCTCCACTTTGTGATCTGATGTGGTCTATCTCCATTTTCAAATAATGCCAATAATCACGTAACAACCTGGTCCTTGGAACCTAACCATGTCAGTAAGTAAAGACAGTGTGTACTCAACAATAAGAAAACAATCAATCATATTACAAAATGGGCAAAAGATCTGAACAGACACTTCACCAAAGAAGCTCTAAGCATATGAAAAGATGCTTGGTATCAAGTCATTAGTACAATGCAAATTAAAACAACGTGAAACCACTATATACTTATGAGAATGGCTAAACTCCCAAACTGGCAATACCAAATAATGTCAAGGATATAGAACAACAGAACATCTGTTTGCTGGTGGGAATACAAGATAGTACAGCCACTCTGGAAGGCAGTTTCATACAAAGCTAAACATAAGCTTAGCATATGATCCAGGAATCACACAACTAAGTATTTAGCCAATGAACTGAAAGCAGTATACCTACCCCCCCCCCAAAAAAAAACTGTACATCAATCTATTCCATCACCACTACCCATTTCAAGCTATCATCTCCTGCCACAGCTATCAGTCCTCCTGTACCCAGTCTAGTACTTCTCCTAATCATTCTGCATAATGCAGTCAGAGTCTCTTCTGAAATGTCAGTCAGTCCCCAGCTTACAAGAATCATGTAACATTTCACTGCTCCTGGTAGCATAGTGCCTAAGGCACTTGACTGCTAACCAGAAGGCTGGCGGTTCAAACCCACCAGCCACTCCTCGGAAGGAAGGTTGGGCAATCCTA
>NW_006921602.1:1483535-1487407 GCF_000298275.1 Orycteropus afer afer | reverse complement strand
TCTTATCACTTACCAAACTTATCTTAAAATCTTACAAAATCTCCATTTACCCCCCAAAAAAATGTTAAATAAATACTCATTTAAAAAGAAAAAAATGATGTACCAGAACCAAATGTTGTAATTATGTTAATTTATCTTTTATTTTTCTTCCAAGACTAATTTAACCTTCAGGAATAGATGTAACATGCAAATAACATGTAAAAAAATAATTAAAAGCAGACAACTGTCAAAATGGGCAAAAATGTCATTTAGGATGACAGAAACTACATTTTAAAGTGAAAAAACTTGGAAGAGAGTTTCAAAATGGCTACATAACGTTTAATGTTTTAAATTTATACGGAAATATGAGTATTATTTCATACCTATAATGTTATACAAATTGTCAATCATATAGAGCTATTTTTTGTTAATACTCAAATTCTATATTTTTATCAAAAAATATAGAAACCAAAAGACATATAAAGACATGTAGAAATGCATGAGACTTACTTAATTACAACATATGAGAAATCACTTCAAGGTGTTACATGTGACATCAAATCATATTTTTCTAAAAGATAATCTGTTCTGGAAATCCTTCATCTTTACAAATCATGTTAAACATGGGCCTTTCTAAAATAACTCTAGAGTAATGAATTATTTGACTGCTATCCTTTCCAACGTGTAGGGGAAAGGAAGGTATTTATTTCAGTTCTTATTGTTGCATTTTTTTAAAAAACACTCTGTGAGCTGGGAACTCTGGTTGCGTAGTGTCTACGGCATTGGACTGCTAACCAGAAGGCTGGTGGTTCAAACACACCAGCCACTTCTCAGAAGGAAGGTTGTTGTTGCTGCTGTTGTTGTGATGTGCCATCAAGTTGGACCCAACTCACAGCAACCCCTCCTAGGGTTTCTGAGGCAGTATCACTATGGAAGTAGACTGCCCAACCTTCCTTCCGAGGAGTGGCTGGTGGGTTTAGACTGCCAGCCTTCTGGTTAGCAGCCGAGTGCTTTAAGCACTACACTACCAGAGCTCCCCTCGGAAGCAAGGTTAGGCAATCTATTTCTGCACAGATACCACCTTGGAAACCCAAGGAGGTGGCACTATAAATTGAATTGACTCAACAGCAGTGAGTTTGGTTTTAGTTTGGTATCAGTTGGCAAGCTGTCAGTTACTCAGATCAACAGAAAAAGCTCAGTATGAACAAAAGTAATACTTCAAACTTGAGTTTTTGTTTGTATTAAGAACTGAAATGAGAAAACATAACATGCTGTGTACTGGATGCTTAAAGGATGAATCTTCCTCAGTTCTCAAATGTTGGCGTATCAATATTATAGAAAGTCCTAACGAATATAGTCCATAATCCAAGAGTTTTAAGGAAACTTATTCCTGAATGACCTAGGGTTAGCATGACACCATTAATTATAAAACCTACATCATATTTCTACAGTATATAAAATCTATTATATACTTATCCACAATAAATTCTGATGATACACTGTCCTGTCCTCTCTTCTCCTGAATAACAAGTTTGCAAATACATTTTCTTCCAATATAACCTGCTTTATTTTATTCTTTACACATTGTAAACTATAACTATTCATTACATGAGCTTTATTCACCTGGGAATGAATGCACCTGCAGCTGCTGGTGCAGCACTTTTAATTAAATCATAGTAAACAAAGTTCAACAACCACTATAGTATATTTACCATTTTATCTTCAGGAAATGTACACACAGGCTCTGTAATTTTTTTCAAATCATATTTTAATACAAACACATTTGTTTCTATAAACAACCTCTTACTAAAAATCAACTGTCCTTTCAAATTTAATGAAAGTATTATCTGTTCACTTGAAAAATATGTGCACTGGCTAAATACAGGTTTATTATTTACATTTCCTTGTTTTACACAGACTACATCAATTCTTAGTCTTGGATCACCACCAAACTGCATACTCCACTTTTTCATGCACTCAAAATGTTTATTGTTAAGCTAAGTATCTCTATTTTTACAGTATTTAAATTAATTACTGATTAAGTAAATTACTTAATTTTTAATTTTGTTGTTGTTGTTGTTGTTATGTGCCGTCAAGTCAAACCCGACTCATAGCGACCCCTCCTTGGGTTTCTGAGGCAGTATCACTACGGAAGTAGGATTGCCCAACCTTCCTTCCGAGGAGTTTGAACTGCCAGCCGTCTGGTTAGCAGGCAAGTGTCTTAGCCACTATGCTACCAGAGCTCCCAATTTTTAATTTAATTATTTAAATTCTCCACTTACATCATTAATTCTGCCAGTTGACTAAGGGGTTGCTAACTTTTATAAAGAAAAAAAAGCTTTTATCATTTCACAAAAGTTGATACCTAGGAAGACAGTGACTACCTGCAAAACATCTTTTTCATGGGTTCAGTTGTTGCTGCTGTTGTTGATAGGTGCTGTAGAGTACGCACTAACTCATAGTGACGCTATATACAACAGGTCCTGTGCCAGCTTCACAATACTTGTTATACTGGAGCCCACTCTTGCAGCCACTGTGTCAATCCAACTCACTGAGGACCTTCCCCTTCTTCACTCACCTTCCACCTTACAAAGCATGATATCCTTCTCCAGGAATGGACCCTTCTGACAATATGACCAATGTAGGTGAGACGAAGTCTGGCCATTCTCACATCTAAGGAGCATTCCGGATGCACTTCTTCCAGGACAGATTTGTTCATTCTTCTGGCACTGTAACTCAAAGCATCAACTCTTCTTCTGCCTTCCTTGTTTATTGCCCAGCTCTCACATGCATATGAGGTGACTGAAAATACCATGGCTTGGATTAGCCACACCTTAGTCTTCAAGGAGACATCGCTTTCTTCAGCACCTGAAAGAGGTCTTTTGCAGCAGATTTGCCCAGTGCAATACTACATCATTTGACGTATTCTCTGCTTCTTCCATTGGTATTGACTGTGGAAGCAAGTAATAAGAAATCTTTAACAATTTCAATCTTTTCTCCATTTATTGTGACACTATTTATCAGTCCAGTTGTGAGAATTTTCATTTTCTTTATGTTGAGATGTAATCCATACTGCAGACTGAAGTCTTTTATCTGTTATCAGTAAAAATGCTTCAAGTCATCCTCACTTTAAGCAAGCAAAGTTGTGTCATCTGCATATCACAGGTTGTTAATGAGTCTTCCTCCAATCCTGATGCCGTGTTCTTCTTCACATAGTCCAGCTTCTCAGATTTTTTGTTCAGCATACAGATTGAATAAGTATGGTGAAAGGGTACAACACTGATGGACTCCCTTCCTGATTTTAAACCATGCAACATGCCCCTGTTGTGTTCTAACAACAGCCTCCTGGTCTATGTACATGTTCCTGATGAGTACAATAAAGTGTTCTGGAATTCCCATTCTTCTCAATGTTATCCATAATTTGTTATGATCCACATAATCGTACACTTCTGTATAGTCAATGAAACACAAGTAAACATCTTTCTGGTATTTTCTGCTTTCAGCCAAGATCCATCTGACATCAGCTATGATATCCCTCATTTCACGTCCTCTTCTGAATCCAGCTTACATTTCTGGAAGTTCTCTGTCAATATACTGCTGCAACCGTTTTTCAATTATCTTCAGCAAGATTTCACTTGCATGTGATATCAATGATATTGTTCAATAATTTCCACATCTGTGGGATCACTTCTCCTTGGGATGGGTACAAACATGGATCTTTTACAGTCAGCAGGCCAGGTAGCTGTCTTCCAAATCTCTTGCCATAGATGAGCAAGTGCCTCCATCACGGCATCTGTTTGTGAAACATCTCAATGGGTATTCTGTCAATTCCTGGGGAGCTTTGTTCTTTGCTAATTCCTTCAGTGCAGCTTCAACTTCTTCCTTCAATACCA
>NW_006921602.1:1469557-1482543 GCF_000298275.1 Orycteropus afer afer | reverse complement strand
GCAGATCGGATGGTGTACATGGGTAATGTTCTTGATGTCATCCTATAATTCCTCTGGTTTTTGGTTATTCATGTTTAATGCCTCAAATCTACTCTTTAGATGGTCTCTAAATTCAGGAAGGGTATAATCAAGGTCTCTTGGACTTCTTTTAATTGTTCAGCTTCAACTTGAATTTGCATATGAGCAACTGATGGTCTGTTCCACAGTTAGCTCCTGGCCTTGTTTTGGCTGAAGATACTGAGCTTGTCTATCGCCTCTTTCCACATATGTGCTCAATCTGATTCCTGTGTACTCCCCATCTGGCAAAGTCCATGTGTATAGCCGTCATCTGTGTTGTTGAAAAAAAGTATTTGCAATGAATAAGTCATTGGTCTTGCAAAATTCTATCATGCGATCTCCAGCATTATTTCTATCTCCAAGGCCATATTTCCCTACTACTAGTGAATCTTGTTTGTTTCCAACTTTTGCATTCCAATCACCACTGATAATCAACACAGCTTGATTGCATGTTTGGTCAACTTCTGACAGCAGAAGTTGGTAAAAATCTTCAATTTCCTCATCTTTGGCTTTGGTGGTTGGTGCATAAATTTGAATAGTAGTAGTATTAACTGGTCTTCCTTGTAGGCATGTGGATATTATCCTATCACTGACAGCATTGTACTTCAGGATAGATCTCGAAACATTCTTTGTGACAATGAATGCCACACCATTCGTCTTCTATTTTTCATTCCCAGCATAGTAGATCTTATGGTTCAGTGGGTTTGCATAAATGAACTTGTTTCATAGTAATTTTTAAATAAACAAGAAAGTCACTGTTAAATGCATAACACCAAAGGTCTTCTGTGCATATACATGAAAGTGATTATCTACATTCTTAGAAAATACAGCTGATAACTCTGGAAGTAAAAACAAAACAGTCCTTCCACTTTATAAACTTACTGTCAGAATAAAATGATTAATCCCAAGAAACTTCCTGAGAGGGAAGGACACATGGAAGAGGTAACTATGTAACTATGGGGAGGAACTGGAAGGGGAGCTGATGACGCATTGTAGGAAACTGTAGTCAATGTCACGAGACAAAGTATATGCAAGCTGCTGTATGGAAAGGGAATTTGCTCTACAAACTTTCATCCAAATCCACAATAAAAATTTAAAAAAAAAAAGAAAGAAAGAAACTTCCTGAGAGTCACTGTGCTTGTACGATTCTTTAGAGCCAGTGTGATAGTTGGAGTTGTGTGTCAACTTGGCTAGACCATGAGTCTGAGTGGTTTAAGCAGATGTAATGTGGGTTATTCCCATGATGAGATTGGATGTATATGTTTTGAGCAGCCAATCCACTGACAGGAGTTTCCCTAGGGGTGTGGCCTGCTTCTAATATATTTATGGACATTATGGGAAAATGAGACACTCTTCTATAGATCGGGATCCTGTTGTGCTGCCTACAACTGTCCGTGAGCGAACAATCCACCATTCGGCCTGGTGATCTTGGATTCGTGATTCGTAGGAGTCAATAGCTGGTATACTGCCTGCCAACCTTGAGCTCGTCAGCCCCTGCAGCTGCTTGAGTCTGGAAAAGCCTCCAGCTTGACTTTAGATCCAAGAACTTGGGACTTTCCAGCTTCTGTAAGTGTGTGAGCCATTTTCCTAAGATAAATTTCTCTCTCTCTCGCTCTCTCTCTCCCCCCCCCCCCATATATATGCTTTACTGGTTTTGGTTTTCTAGAGAACCCAACCTAACACAACCAGTTACAAGAAGAATTCCATGGGAAAGTCCAAAAAGCTCCACTTAGTAGATACAACTTAAACTAATGATATCATGGCTGATCTCACTTTCACTTGGATACTAATGAAAGGTTGGTGGTTAGATTCCACCCAGAGATACCATGTAAGAAAAATTGTTCAAATATAACCAGAGTGCCTCGAAATGAAGATCTGGTGACCTATTTCTAAGAGATCTCAGCCACTGAAAATGCTATGAGCACAGTTCTACTCTGAAACACATGGGGTCACCATGAGTTGGAATCAAGTTGATGGCACCTGGTGTCGCTTTCTGGTGTTATTCTATCATCTCCCTCATCCCATCTATTTTCTCTAAAATAGATTTATCAATGGAGTAAACAAAATTGTGAAGGACCTCTTAAGACAGCTAACTGGCCTTTTCGTAATAACATTATAGGTAATCCCCAGCTTACAACATATGCAAGTTATGAAACACACTTAACATCTAGTTTTTTTGTAAATTTTAGTATTGTGTACTACATACAATGTTACAGTGCTTAATTCACTGATGTTATTCTCAGATGCTCACTCACAAATGTTCAATTTTATTATTTACTGTTCAAAGCACTACATTACAGGTAAGTATGACCTCATCCATAATGAAGCTGATGATAGGAGTCACAACAGAGAGCTGGGCAATGTTTAACTCTAATGACATATGACAAATGAACTGCACACATGCACGCCAGCCATTACATCTCTGATTGCATTATTATGACACTAACACCAACTACTGACCAGGCCTACAATGTGATCTTATTTACTGTTTCGTAAGAAGCATCAGTTGTTATAAGGTATTTGACCTTGAAGTGACTTATGACAGAGTTGTCATAACAGAACCCTATCATGGACTACCTGTACTTCAATTCCATGTATTTTTATTGTTTATAGAGAAAAAGAATACAGCAGATTCCATCAAGTTCCGTATGCAGTGGGTTCACATAAATTAATTATATAAATACCTTCACAAAATTAGTTTATCTTTCCACTGGTGCCTAAATTCAGGACAGACTGATCAATCTTAAATCAGTATATCAGAGCATCCCCAACTGATGTAATGAGATATTGATTCCTCATGGCAGCTAGGAAAGACTTGAGGTGGATAAAGACCCAAGCTAATTACCTACTACCAGTCAGCATCTTCAATTTATCCAAAGGTACCATACAAATTTCATTTTCTGTGTTATGTCCTATATGACAGAGATTGGAAAACACTGCAGTGAATTAAAAAATAGAAACCTCCCAATATACTGATAGCTTCACATATCCAATATCAAAAATTCAAAGAAAGAAACACAAATAGGAATTAGGAGATTTGTAGTCATTACACTGCTTTGTAAAATGGGGTAAGGTACATTTTCTTCTCTATACAAAACAAGAAAATTAATTCCAGATGTTAGGGGTCTCTGATGAACAGGGTAAGAATACTATCCGTGGACAGATTTGGCACAAGTCACTGGATTTATGATCTAATTTGTTCTTTGATACCATTTAATACGCAATTTTGGCACTGGATTTTATCATTAGCCAAGTAAAAGTGTTAAGAAAACAAAAGGCATACATGGTAAAGATAGTAAGTAGTTCTATTTGCCAGCATTTAAGGAGAATAAAGTTGGTTAAGGATAAATGTCAGGTGACATTCTTTTATTTCTTTTAGTAAGCAATAAAGAGTTATTAAAAAGTTATTGAGTAGATAAGTTACTCAGAAAGACATTAATTCAAATTTGAAGAAATTATCAATGAAGTCACACGTTCAAGTGAAATACAGACAATCCTTAAGTAGAAAATTGAGAAAGTCAATTCTCTTCATGTTTATAATGTTGAAAGCACACTCTAGGAACTAAATAATGCTCTCTTGCACATATAAAGTATAAACTTTATGTAACGGAATGTGTAAAAGGCAAGGAAATTTTATTTAAAATTCAAAAAGTTTATATTTGTTTCTTTAAAATGGCCTTCATCTTCATTGAAGATGTTAAAAGATAAGTGTTGGTAAGACAAAAAATTCATGTAAATTGAATTACTCAGTAATTATGTACTAGTAAGATTTCTCCACTGAAAAAACAGAACAGCCTGACAATTTGCAAAAAAAAATCATAAACTGCAAGAAGGGTCTCAGAAACTAAAGCATATGAACTCATTTTAAATTATTCAGAGACAACTTTTAAAAACTGAATAGCCATCTTGAACAATTCAGTCTTACTGGTTTTGTTAAGTCTAAGCTTATTACTTTGTTATTTCACCATTTATAAAGAGTTTGCAAGTTAAAAATTTAAAGCAAAACATAAATATTTACTATATATTTACTTTTAAAGTGATAAAAATATTAATAAGGATACTAGTTATTTCTTCTACACTTCCTTGAAAACATAAACCAAACATACTTACTGTTGATGTTTTTCATTTAGAGTATTCATACCCTGAAGATCAGACAGAGGTGTTCTGGGATTTTTCCGGGCTATACCTAGCATATCAAAAGCAGAAATTTCCAAATCAGTGCTAAGAAAAAGTAAACATAAGACTATTTTTCTCAGGACAAGTGAAGTTAATATACTTCAAGTGTAAATATGTGCTAAGCATGTCAGAAACAGATAAATAACACTGTCATTATGAATGTGGCTTAGCTAACAATGAACTAAATTAGACAACTTAATAATAAACTCTTTTATTCCTTCTCTCATATAAACATTAATGTTAGGAAAAACAATTGTGCTGAAAGTCTAGAAACACACAAATTCTTATTTACATAATAAAACATTTTCTAATATGACTCTTCTGCATCATATTTTAGCAATAAACATATTCCTAACATGGACTATATATTTTACAGATCAATTAATCTTACAGAGAAACAAAAATTAATCTTACAAAAAATTTTAAGCTGAAACCTTAAGGAAATTTAAGCTCTATAAGCATATGGCTATCTATTTCCATAGCATACACACACACCACTAACACAGTAAGATACATTTGAAGGACAAAATAAGATTATCTTTATTTGCAGATGACATGACCTTGTACACAGAAGATACTAAGTAATCCATAAAGAACTATTAGAACTAAAAGACAAGTTCAGGGAAATTATAGGGTACAAACTATATATTTTTAAAAATTCTATTTAAATACACTACAGCAAAGAACAATCTGAGAATAAAATTAAGAAAACAAGTCGATTTATAATAGCATCAAAACGACATAATACTTCGGGAATAAATTTAACAAAAGAAATGAAAGACTTCTACAATGAAAGCTGCAAAATAAATTAAAAAGGACTAAAAACCAAAGAAACCAAATCCACTGCCATCGAGTTATTTCTGACTCACAGCGACCCCTACTGGGTTTCTGAGATGGTAAATCTTTATGGAAGTAGAATTCCCAGTCTTGCTTCCTCAGAGTGGCTGGTGGGTTTGAACCACCAACCTTTCTGGTCAACAGTCAGATGCCTTAGGCACTGTGCTACCAGAGCTCCTTTAAAAGAATTAAAGATCTAAATATGTGGAATAGCACCTCAAGATATGGGATTGGAAAATTTTTTAAATGGCAATACTCCCAACTGATCTATAGATGAGTGTAATCTCTATTAAAATTTTACTTGTCTTTTATTTTAAAGAAATGAACAATTTGATACTAAAATTGATATGGAAGGGCGAAGGACCTATAATAACCAAAACAAATTTTTTAAAAAGAGAAACAAAGGTGGGGGATTCACACTTCCTAATTTCAAATTTTTATTATGAAAATATAGTAATTTAAACAGTATGGTACTGGCATGAGGATGCAAAAATAGATCAAAGCAATAGAACTAAAAGTCCAGAAATAAACCTTTACATTTACATAAACTGAATTTCAACGATGGTGCTAAAACATTTCAAAGGGGAAAAAAGTCTTCCACGAATGTTGCTGGGACAACAGGATACCCACATGAAAAGAATGAAGTTGAAGGGCAGTCCAGATAGTATAGTCAGATACCTCATAAGGTACCTCCTTAAAACAAAAACCCCAAAAAACAAGTGAACAGGGTACAGCAGACAACTTTGGAAACCTTAGCATCAAAGGCAAGGCTAAAGAATTGGACTGAGTGCCAACTAGGAGGAGATACTATGAGGACAGTAGACAAAGAGAGTAATAGATCACCAGCACTCTGCCAGCCAAACCTGCCCTGTGCAGCTATACTGAAACAAAGTAAGCAGTGTTCCCAGACAAAGTCCCCACCATCTAGTGCGGCCAAGCAGTAGCAACTCTGCACCCACATCCTGAGTCAGGCAGGAGTACTTCCCAAAGTGAAGTGTACTCATCCTACCCACAGCACCTCCTATGCCCTTTGTCAGAGGCCAAGGACCTGCTATAAGTCCCCCAAGCCCCTCATCAATCCACCTTCCTGCATATGATCAAGCACTGGTGGCACCCATACCACCCAACCCAAGCAAGGGCCCATGAACCGCTGGCACCTGCCCCTTTGCTCACCTACCGTACGGCTACAGATCAGCAGTTACAGCATCTCGACCCAGCCAAGAGCTCTAGTGGCCCATGGAATGGTGGCACCTGCTCCTATGCCCCAGCCACCTGTGCCAGGAGCCCACAGACCAGTTGTACCTCCTAATCCCTCCAGGCAGGAACTCAAGAACCAGACATACAACCTACCCACAATGTATTTCAGCAGACAGGGTCATGCTTCCTACCAGGCACCCATGGACAGGCAGTACCCCCTTCACAACCCATATGATACACCCCCTGCAACTGGAGATGTTTACCTGCTCTGATCACTTCTGCACAGCCCTGCCCAATGGGAGCATCGGTGAGAGTTCCTGTATGACCCACTCAGTGACTGATGACAGGGCACCCACACCACGACCACCAAGCAACTGGCAATGTACACACACAGTACCCAATCCAGTGACAAGTGAGAACATTCCCTGCACCCACACTCAAGTGACAGGCAGAAAATGTACATCACCTAACCAACAAAGTCAACTATATCCTCAGCCACCTTGTAAGACCAGCAAACAGAGATTTGCACTTATACATCCAGCCACTACTCTACCCTCCTGGAGCAAAGTGGTGAGAGCTCCAGTGTGGCCACATTAGCGATAAGACTATCATGTATGTTCTTCCTTCTCAGATACATCAAAATGAAACAAAACAAAAAAACCAAGATGCCGCAAACGAACAAATAACACCTTAATACCTTGGAAAAAATAGACATTATCAAATCACAAAAAGAAGTGGGACAAGATGGTTCCAGCAACTGACCAAAATTAAGAACCAGAAAGCCTTCCAAAGGAAGAAATGCTAATGGAAGTGCTTGATAAGGAATTCAAAAGACTGATATATAAGGCTCCCCCAGAGACCAATGAAAACAGACAAAACTAAAGAAAGTAAAAATAAAATCAAGAAAAATACAGACAAAGCAATAGAAGAAGTTAAGAAAACAATCAAGAAGAAAATGACAAAATAAACAGACAATTAGAAACCATATAAAAACAGCAAGCAGAAATCTCAGTTTAACAATAAAATTTCAGAAATAGTCAACACAAGAGGACACAGGAACAAAGGGAATCAACAGAAGGCAAAATTATTGCAAAATGGAGGACAAATTCCTGGCCATCAATGTGTTTGAGGAATAATCAGAAAAAAAGAATAAAGGAAAATGAAGAAAGTCTAAGAACTTTTTGTGATGCTATCAAGAGGGAAAATTTACACATGAAATGGAATTCCAGAATAGAAGGAAAAAATGAACTCAGAGAAATATCAAAGATTTATTGGCAGAAAACTTTCCCAGTATCATGAAAGATGAGAAAATATTCATTCAACAGGCTCAACGAACCCCATACAGAATAGACTCCAAAAGAAAATCAACAAGATATATCATAATCAAATTTGCCAAAGACACAGAAAGAACCGTGAAAGCATCTCGAGAAAAATGAAAAATCACCTCCAAAGGGGAACCAGTAAAACTATATTCTGATTACTTGGCAGAAATAATGTAGGCAAGAAGGCAATGTCATGACATATATAAAACCCTGAAAGAAAAATTGCCAACGAAGGATTATATATCCAGAATAATTGTTTCTGAAATATGACGATGAAATTAGAACATTTCCAGATAAACAAAAATTAAGGGGATTTTTAAAGACCAGCTCAATCTTATAAGAAATATTAAAGGGACTCCTTTGAACAGAGAACCAACAACATCAGACAACAATCTGAGATTAGAACACAGGACACCATCATTCAAATACCAATTGAGATAAAGAATACTCAAAATTAAAAATAAGCTGAAACATTGAAAACATGGAACAAGATATGGTAACCAAAAAATGATGACAATGTCAAAAACAAAAAGGAGTGGTAAGTGGTATAGCTATAGAACTTTCACATGGAGAGGAAGTCAAAGTGATCTCAAGAAATAAGCTTAAAACTTAGAAATATAAAGGTACATTTCAAAGTAACCATAAAGAAACTTAAACACCCTACTTATTAAAGTAAAAAAGAAAAATATAAAGACTCAGTAAACACAAAATCAAAAGCAAAAATAAAATTCACAAACAAAAATAATTCAGCACAGAAAATTACACAGAAAAAACACCATCAACATCAAATACAAAAAAGTGAAACAAAATGACAGCAGTAAACTCATACCTATGGGTAATCACACTGAATGTAAATGGCTTAAAAGATCCCTCAATATGCTCTCCATAAGAGACACACCTTAGAAACAAACACAAATAAACTAAAACTCAAAGGATACAAAAATGTGTATCAAACAAACAAGAATCAAAAAAGAGTAGAAATGGAAGTATTAACCATTGATAAAATAGGGTTTAAAACAAAACCTACCATAAAAGGACATTACATAATGATTAAAAGATCTACCCACCAAGAGGACATAATAATAATAAATACATAAGCATTCAATGACACGGCTCCAAAATATACATGAAATGAACTCTAACAGCACTGAAAAGAGAGAGAGACAGTTATACAGTAATAGTAGGAGACTTCAACACACCACTTTTGGTGAAAAATGGAGGAACGAGAAAGAGACTCAACAAAGATACAAAAGATCTAAATGTCGCAATCAACACACTCAAACTCACAAACATACAGACCTCTTCTCCCAACAGAAGCAAAGATTACATTCTTTTCCAAAGCACATGGATCATATTCTAGAACAGACCTCATTTCAGGCCACAAACCAGCTTCAATAAAATCCAAACCATCGAAATAAGAGAAAGCTTGGATCACAAAACTATAAAAGTAGAAATCAATGATTGTAAGAGCAAGGAAAAAACAAGAAATATATGGAAACTGAAAATAACATGTTGCTTAAAAACACTGGATAATATAAGAAATCAAAGATGCAATTTAAATTTCTAGAAACAATGAAAGAAAACGTAACATGTCAAAATCTTTGGAACACAGCAAAAGCAGTGCTAAGAGATCAATGTGTATCAACAAACACATCCATCAAAAAAAGAACAAAGGGCCAAAAATCAAACCTTTAACCATAAAACTAGAACAGAAGGAGAACCACAAAAGAAACCCACAGTCACCAGAAGAAAGAAAATAGTAAAGATGAGAGCAGAAATAAAAGTAAAATAAACAGAAAAATGATTTTAAAAAGAATCAACAAGACCAGGAGTTGGTTCTTTGAAAGGGTAAAGAAACTCAATAAACCAATGGCCAATCTGACAAAAGAAAAGCAAGAAAATCAGCAAATAACCGAAATATGAAATCAGATATATGGCAGTGCCACAATATCAACTGAAATAAAAAGAATCATAACATAATCCTATGAAGAATTATACTCTAACAATTAGAAAACCTAGAGGAAATGGAAACATTGCTAGAAATATACTACCTCGTGGCGTAGTGCATAAGACATTTGACTGCTAACCAGAAGGCTGGCAGGTGAAACCCACTGGCCACTCCTCAGAAGCAAGATTAGGCAATCTACTTTCACAGTGATACTGCCTTCGAAACCCAAGAAGGGGTCGCTAGGACTAAGATCTGACTCAAGGGCAGTGAGTTTCGTTCTGAGGAAGAAAAGCTGATAACACTCATAGAAAAGAAGACAATGAACAGTTTATTTATTTAAAAAAAAACCAAAAACCTTCAAACATAAAGAAACTTGGCTTCTCTAGAGAATTCTACCAAACATTCAGAGAAGAGCTCACATCAATAAAACTCAAATTATTTCAGTTCACAGAAAGGAAACATATACTCCCAAATTCATGCTATAAAGCCAGCATAACTATGTTACAAAAAGCAATGCAAAAACACCACACACACACAAAAGAAATTAAAGAATGACATTCTACATGAAAATAGCTGCCAATACGCTCAACAAAAGTATGAAAACCAGAATTCAACAGCATATCCATAATAATAATACATTAAGAACAAGTGGGATTGTACCAGGTAGGTAAGTATGGTTAAAAACTAGAAAAATCAATCAACGTAATCCAACAAATAAATAAAACAAAAGAAAAAAATCACAAGGACATCTCAGTGGACATAGAAAAGGCATTTAATAAACTGCAATGCACATTCCTGACAAAAACTCTCAGCAAAAGATGAAGAAGAGAAACTCTTCAATGTAATAAAAGGTATTTATTTGAAGGAAAAAAAAAGAAAAGAAAAGAAAAAAAAAAACAGCCATCATATTCTCAACAGAGAGACTCAAAGTTTTCACCCTGAAAACAAGAACAAGACAAGGATGTTGTTTATCACCACTCCGATTCAACAATGTACTAGACAAACTAGCTAGGGCGTAAGGAAAGAAAATGAAATAAAAACCATTCAAATTGATAAGGAAGAAGAAAAACTATATCTATTTGCAGATAATATTATCCTATTAACATCAAAAATCCTAAAAACTCCACAAAACTACTGGAACTAAAGTAAGGATTTAGGAAAGTAGCAGGAATTTAAAAAAAAAAGGTAGGATATTTCTCAAGAAAATCATTCATAATGACCAAGTAGGGTTCATATCAGGCATGCAAGGATGGTTCAACATTAGGAAAACAATCAACATCATCCACTACATAAATAAAACAAAGGAGAAGAACCATATGACCATATCAATTGATGCAGAAAAGGCATTTGATATAATCCAACACCCATTCCGGATCAAAACTCTCAGCAAAATAGGAATAGAAGGAACATTCCTCAACATAATAAAGGGCATCTATGCAAAACCAACAGCCAACATTATTCTCAATGGAGAAAGACTGAAACTATTCCTCTTGAGAACAGGAACCAGACAAGGATGCCCGCTCTCACCAATTCTGTTCAACATTGTACTGGAAGTCCTAGCCAGGGCCATAAGGCAAGAAAGGGAAATCAAAGGCATCCAAATTGGTAAGGAAGAAGTCAAACTATCCCTATTTGCTGATGATATGATCCTATACCTAGAAAACCCAAGAGACTCAGTCAAAAATCTACTGGAACTAATTGAGAGATATAGCATCGTGACAGGATATAAGATCAACATCCAACGATAAGTTGGATTCCTCTACACCAGCAAAGAGATTGCTGAAGAAGGAATAAGGAATTCAATACCGTTAACAATAGCTACCAAAAAAATGAAATACTTGGGAATAAATTTTAAGAGGGACACAAAAGACCTGTACAAAGAAAACTATGAAAAACTACTGCAAGAAACCATAAGAGATCTACATAAATGGAAGAATATCACATGCTCATGGATAGAAAGATTGAACATTGTAAAAATGTCAATTCTACCCAAAGCAATCTATACATTCAATGCAATCCAAATCCAGATCCCATCAACATTCTTTAGAGATATAGAAAAACCAATCACTAATTTTACATGGAAAGGAAAGAGACCTCGGATAAGCAAAGCACTACTGAAGAAGAAGAACAAAGTAGGAGGTCTCACGCTGCCAGATCTCAAAACATACTATACAAAAAAGTTCTGGCAAGACGGCGGACTAGGCAGAAAGACTGCACAGACCCTCTTCAACAAAGAAAAGGGAAACCAATAAACACAGACACAGAAGATAATCCTGGACCCCTGCACCTTAAAGGAAAGATATAGAAGTGGACTAAATCCCAATTAGCAGAAGAATTTGTGTGAAAATACCAAAAAAGGAGACATACGGAGCCGCGGTCTGGCAGCGATCCTGAGTGATCCTGATGGCACAGACAGCTTGGAGATTCCCAGGTGCTGATAGGACTTAAGAATTAACCTAAAATTCAGCCCTGCTAGCCAGGGACTGCACAGAGGATTGCTCCGGTGGCTACGGAATAAATGGAGAAGGTGAAGAGAAAGGCAGACTGAGCTGCGGACTTTTGCTGGTCCGGAGGGCACCGCCATTTAGAATGTTAAAAAGTGGCTTGACCATTTTGGATACTCAAAGAGACAGCGCTCTCACAGATTCCTGGGGCTTAAGAACATGTTCTGCTTTCCAGCAACCCCAAGAACCCTCCTGACCTGCAAGACTGAAAAGGTACGACATTCCTCTTGTTACTCTTATTCCCCACACCCGCTTGGTGAACGGAGGTGTGGCCATCCCCCACTCACACCTACCTTCTGGGCCCACAGGAACTCCATCACAGTCTGTGTGCTCAGACAGAGCCTGGGTGCCCTGCACTGTCCTCCACTGATTTTTTTTTTTCTCCTTTTTTATTTTTATTTTTCACTTTTTCTGGTGATTAGTTTGATTGTATTTATCTGTTTTAAAACAACTATTATTAGTAGTATTTTTGTCCTTTTTACTATTATTCTTAATCTTCCTCTCCCAGGTCCTAGTTTTCAGCATTTTTTCTTTTCCCTATTCCTGATTGAAATTTTTTTTTAAGTTTTTATCCCCCCTTTTTTCTCGTGGTTAACCCTGTTCCTTATTTTTCTTTCTGCATTTTTCCTATTTTTTCCTTTATTATTCTCCTCTACTTTTTTTCTCTTAATGTCCTATCCCCAAATATTGCAGGTTTTCTTGATTTTTCTTCTTTTTCCCTTTTTTCTTTGTTTGGATACTATTCCTGTGAGATTACATGGCATGTTTTTTGTCCATATGCTTTTAGTTTTTTGAAGGTTATTCAATTGTAACTTCTGTCTAATTGAGTGGGAGACAACAACAGGCCCTATAAGACACAACTACACCCACACCTCCCACAACTTCACTTGCTATAAGCGAGAGACCCTACCTCCATCTCCACCAACAGGCCAATGATAAAAAAAA
>NW_006921602.1:1461362-1469457 GCF_000298275.1 Orycteropus afer afer | reverse complement strand
TATAGTAGAGTTGACAAGGGGAAGGTTGTGGTCAGGGCTTTGTCACAGCCAGCTACCCAGAGGGACCGAGTAGTTGAACCTGCGGGCTTGGGACCATAGTCGCAGGGGACATCAAGTTCAATTGGCATAACAAACTACCCAAAATATTGTTCCACCTCCTACTTTGGCGAGTAGCAACTGGGATCTTAAAAGCTAGCAAGATGCCATCTAGATGCAACGGTGGGTTTCTCCTCATCCAGAGCAAAGAAGAATGAAGAAAACCAAAATTCATGGTAACAATTAGTCCTAGCGACTGGTACACCATCTAATCTGCAGCCTATATGACTATGATAGCAGAAGAACTAGATGGTGCCCAGCTACCACTGTCATCCACTTGGAAGGGGATCTATGTAGGAGATCCTTGATAGAGAGGGATGTGGAACAAAACTCAAAATCATTTGGAGAGGAAAAAAAAGGGGGGAGGGGACCAGGTTTGCTGGTCTGACAGAGACTGGTGTAACCAATGAAACTATGGACCCCAGCTGCCCTTCAGGTCTGGAATTGAACCCACACCTGTGGTTTCCAGCCAAACAGAAGACAGGCATATGAGTTGGAACATTTACCTGAGGTAGATACACTCCTTGGAGAGAACAATCATTGAGAAAGAATGCCTGCCTATGCACAGGGAGACAGCTCAGGGAGCAGGAGTCCATGGAGGGATGGACACTGGGAAGAGGTAACTATGGGGAGGAAATGGGAGGGGAGCTTTTGCATTGTGGTAAACTGTGGTCAATGTCATGAGACAAAGTATATATAAACTGCTTCACAGAAAGTGAATTTGCTCTGTAAATCTTCACCCAAATCACAATAATTAATAAACAAACAAACAAACCTATTATACAGCCACAGTAGTCAAAACTGCCTATTATTGGTTTAATGACAGATACATAGACCAATGGAATAGAACTGACAACCTAGAAATAGATTCATCGACCTATGCTCAGCTGATCTTTGACAAAGGGCCAAAATCCATTAAATGCGGAAGAGAGATTGTTTGTTTAATAAATGGTGCTTGCAAAACTGGAGATCCATTTGCAGATAAATGAAACAAGATTTGTACCTCACACCATACACAAAAACGAACTCCAGATGGATCAAAGACTTAAATGTGAAACCCAAAACTCACTCAAATACTCACAATCACTAGCTATTAGAGACATGCAAATCAAAACGACGAGATACCATCTTGCTCCAGCACTAGCAGCAAAATTCAATGAGATAGAAAATAACAAATGCTGTCGAGGATGTGGAGAGACTGGGACTCTCATATACTGCTGGTGGGACTGTAAAATGGTACAACCATTGTGGAAAGCAGTATGGCGATTCCTTCAAAAGTTGGAACTAGAAATAGCATTTGATCCAGCTATTCCATTACTAGGTATATACCCTAAAGAAGTGAGAGCCATGACAAGAACAGACATATGCACACCCATATTCATCACAGCACTGTTTACAATAGCCAAAAGATAGAAACAACCTAGGTGTCCATCAACTGAGGAATGGATATACAAACTATGGTACATACACACAATGGAATACTATGCAACTCTAAAGAATAATGTAGAATACGCAAAACACCACATAACGTGGATGAACCTGGAGGACATTATGCTGAGTGAAATAAGTCAATCACAAAAGGACAAATATGCTATTAGTCCGTTATTGTAATAGTCAAGGAAACGTTATCTATTGAAGACCATTTTCTATGTTGGTTACCAAGGATGGGAGGGTAGGGTAGGGAACACTGTTAGACAGACAGAGATAAGTTTTGATTTGGGTGAAGAAAAGGGCAGTGTACCAAATGTGAGTGATTAATATAGTGGCACTGAGAAGGAGAAAGTCATAGAGAGGTATGTGGGAAGTACAGACAACAAAATGAACCCTTTTGCGCATATAGTACAGTGTGGTCAGTGAAGGCAAACACGAGTATATGGGTGGATAGATGGGTGGACAGGCTGAAATATTAGGTATGTATATGAAGTGGAGAGTGCACCCAGAACATGTATAGCGCTGGCAAAAAGTGGGCCAATAACTTTTGGTATATGATCTGAATCCCCAAGTGTATAATGGGGCTGACAAGGGGCAAGGTGGTAGTCACTGCTTGGTCACAGCCAGCAACCAAGAGGGACCGAGTAGTTGAACCTATGGGCTTGGGGCCATCGTTATAAGGGACATCAAGCTCAACTGGCATAACATACTACACAAAACATTGTTCCACCTCCTACTGTGGCAAGTAGGGAATGAAATCTTAAAAGCTTGCAAGCTGCCATCTAGATGCAACAATGGGTCTCTCCTCATCCAGAGCAAAGAAGAATGAAGAAAACCAAAAATTCATGGAAACAACTAGTCCTAGCGACTGGTACACCATCCGATCTGCATCCTATACGACTATGAGACCAGAAGAAATAGATGGTGCTCGGCTACTACTGTCAACCACTTGGAAGAGGATCTTTGTAGGAGATCCTTGATAGAGAGGGAGAACAATGTGGAACAAAACTCAAAATCATTTGGAAAAAAAAAAAAAAAAAAATCGGGGAACAGGTTTTCTGGCCCGAGGGAGCCTGGTGGAACCACTGAGACTATGGCCCCTAGCTGCCCTTCAGGTCTGGAATTGAACGTACACCTGTGGCTTCCAGCCAAACAATAGACAGGCATATCAGTTGAACATTTACCTGAGGTAGATACACTCCTTGGAGAGAATAAGCATGGGAGAAAGAAGGGCTGCTCAGTCACAGGGAGACAGCTCAGGAGATAGGAGTGCATGGACAGATAGACACAGGGAAGAGGTAACTATCGGGAGAAAGTGGGAGGGGAGCTGTTGCATTGTGGTCAATGTCATGAGACAAAGTGTATGTGAACTGCTGTATGAAAAGTGTATTTGCGCTGTAAATTTTCACCCAAATCAGAAAACAAAACAAAACAAAAAAGGTAGGATATTTAATAAGGGATGCAAAAGACCTATACAAAGAAAATTACAAAACATTACCACAAAAAATTAAAACAGACCAACATAAATGGAAAAGCATATCATGCTCAACGATAAAAAGGCACTGTGAAACTGTCAACACTACCCAAAGCAATCTATAGATATAATCCTCATCTAAATTACAACATAATTCTTTCCTGTTATTGCTATCTGTTAAGTCAGTTTTGACTCACAGCGACCCCGTGTACAAAAGAATGAAACAATATCCAGTTCTGTGGCATCCTCACAATTGTTGCAATACTTGAGCCGACAATCACAGCTACTGTGTCAGTCCATCTCATTGAGGATAACTCCCCTTCTTTGCTGACACTCTACTTTATCCGGCATGGTATCTTTGTCCAAGAATCTGACAACATGACCAAAGTGTGAGAGACAAAGTCCTCTCATTCTCATATTGAAGCAGCACTCCAGCTATGCTTGCTCGAAGACAGATTTGTTCATTCTTCTAATAGTACATGCCACATTCCATATTCTTCATCAACACCACAATTCAAATGCATCAATTCTTCTTCAGTCTCCCTTGTTTACTGTCCAGCCTTCACATGCACGTGAGGCTACTGAAAATACCATGGCTTGGGCCATGTGCACCTTAGTCTGCAAAGTGACATCTTTCCTCCTAAATACTTTAAAGAGATCTTTTGCAGTACATTTGCCCAACGAGATACATCATTTGACTTCTTGACCACTGCTTGAATTGGCATTGCTTGTAGATTCAAGTAAAATGAAATCCTTGACAATTTTAATCTTTTCTCCATTTATCATGATGTTACTTATTGGTCCAGTTCTGAGGATTTTTGTTTTCTTAATGTTCTTTAGGTGTAGTCCATACCTATCTATATCAGTTAAGTGCTTTGAGTCTTCCTCACTGTTAGCAAACAAGGTTGTGCCATCTGCATATTGTTGTTATTATTGTTAGCTGCCACTGAGTCAGCTCCAACTCAGAGCAACCCAATGTACAACAGAACGAAACACTGCCCAGGGTCCTGTGCCAGCCTCACAATCCTTGCATATTGCAGGTTAGTAATGAGGTTTCCACTAATCTTGATGCTATGTTCTTCACAGAGTCCAGTTTCTTCAGAGTCCAGCTTCTTGGATTCTTAGTTCAAAATACAGATAGAATAAGTATGAGGAAAAGAATACAATTCTGTTGCACATCTTTCCTGATTCTAAATTACACAGAATCCCCCTGTCCTGTTCGAACAACAGTCTCTTCGTCTAAGTACAGGTTTCTCATGACTATAATAAAGTGTTCTGCAATTCCCAATCTTTACAATGTTACTGATAATTTGTTATGATCCACACAGTCAAATGTCTTTGCACAGTCAATAAATTACTTAAAAACAACTTTCTGGTATTCTTTGCTCTCATCCAAGGTCAATCTGACATCAGCATTGATATCCACTGTTCCATGTCCTCTTCTGAATCTGGCTTGAATTTCTGGCAGTTCCCTGTCGATGGATTGCTCCAATCACTTTTTAATTATCATCACAAAAATTTTACTTGCATATGATATTAATATTATGGGTTGGTAATTTCCACATTTTGGATCACCTTTCTTTGGAATGGGCACAAATACGGATCTTCTCCAGTCAGCCAGGTAACTGTCTTCTAAATTTCATGGCATAAACAAGTGAGTGCTTCCAGAACTGAATTCGTTTGGTGAAACATCTCTAGCGGGTATTCCATCAATTCCTGATGCCTTGTTTTTTGCCAATTCCTTCAGTGCTACTTGGACTTCTACCTTCAATGTCATCTGTGCTTGGCCTTATACTACCTCCTGAAATGGCTGAACAATGACCAATTACTTTGGTACAGTGACTCCGTGTATTCCTTCTTGCGTTGTTCAATATTTTTTGCCCACAGAATCCTTCAACATTGCAACTCAAGGCTTGAATGTTTTCTTCACTTCTTTCAGCTACAGAAATGCCAAGTATGTTCTTCCTTTCTTGATTTTCCATCTGCAGGTCTTTGCACATTTCATTATAATACTTTATCTGTCCTCTGGAATTGCCCTTTGAAATCTTCTCTTTTACTTTATCATTTCCTCCATTTGTTTTAGTTACTCTCTGTTCAAGAGCAAGTTTCAGAGACTCTTATGACATCCATTTTGGTCTTCTTGTCCTTTCCTGTCTTTGTAATGACCTTTCCCTTTCTTCATGTATGATGATGTCATCCCACAACTTGTCTGGTCTTCTGTCACTAGTGTTCAATGCATCATATCTATTCTTCAGATGGGTCTTTAAATTTAGGCGGGATGTACTCCAGATCAAATTTTGGCTCTTGTGGACTTGTTTTAATATGAGCAATTCATAGTCTGTTCCACACTTGGCCCCTGGCCTTGTTCTGAGAGATGATATTGAACTTCTCCATTGTCTCTTTTCACAAATGTAGTCAATCTGATTCCTGTGTGTTCCATCTGGTGAGGTTCAAGTGCATACTCACCATTTGTATTGTTTTAGAAAGGTATTTGTAATGAGTAAGTCATTAACACCTTCTTTAATGGGATGGAAAAACTAATCAAGGTTTTGGGATAAGAAAATGCCCTGGGATAAGTAAAGTATTATTCTGTCTTTTCTTTCCCCTTTACCCAAGTTGGGAGCTCTGGTATCATACTGCGTAAGGCATTTGATTAGTAACCAGAAGGCTGGGGGTTCAAACCCACCAGCTACTCCTCGGAAGGAAGGTTGGGCAATCTACTGGTAGATTTAGTAGTAGTGGTAGTGATAATGCCTTGGAAACCCAAGGAGGGGTCAATATGAGTCAGATTCGACTTGACAGCAGTGAGTTTTGGTTTGTTTTCACCCAAGTTAATATGTGAATACCCTCTAGTTAGTGGTTTACCTTCCTCTTCCCTCCCATACCTGGTAACCAGCAAAGACTACTTCTTTTTGTGTGAAACCTTTTTCTTGACTTTTGTTACAAAGTGGTCTTGTACAATGTTTGTCCTTTTGTATTTCACTAATTGCACTCAGCAAAATGTCCTCTAGATTTATCGATGTTAAGAGATGTTTTGCAGATTCGTAATAGTTCTCTGTGTAGAATTCCATTGTGTACATATACCATAGTTATTTGATCCATTCTTCTGATGATGGGCATTTAGGCTGTTTCCATCTTTTCACTACTTTGAATAGTGCTGCAATGAACACGGGTTTGCATATTATCTGTTCATGTCACGGCTCTTATTACTCTACCATATACACTTAATAATGGGATTGCTGGATTATATATTTCTATTTCCAGCTTTCCACAGTGGTTACACCATTTTACAGTCCCACTAGTAGTATATGAGGGTTCCAGTCTCTCCACTCCCTTACTAGCATTTTTTTTTTTTTTAACTTTGCTATTACTGTTGGGGTGAGATGATATCACATTATTGTTTTGATTTACATCTTTCTAAGCATTTCTTCATGCGTTTATTAGCTGCCAGAATATCTTCTCCAGTGACATGTCTGTTCATGTTCACTGTCCTTATTTTAATTGGGTTGTCTTTTTGTTGTTATGGTGTGGAAGTTTTCTACAAATTTTAGAAATTAGCCCCTTATCTGATGTCACTGCCAAAAAATTTTATCCAAGTTTGTGGGTTTTGTTTTTTTTTTTACTCTTCTGATGAGATCTTCCGTTGCACATAACTGTCTAATTTTTAGGAGGTGCCAATCATCTTTTTGTCTTCTGGTATTCATGGATTTTTAGTTGTTTGATATAGTATTCATGCACAAAATCAAGGTCCCTACGTTTGTCCCTGTTTTTCATTTGATGAGTTTTATGGTTTTACATTCAAATCCTTGACTCACCTTGAGTTCATTTTTGTATATAGTGTATGAAGGCAGACTGAGCTGCCCAGTGTGCAATAACACCAACTGGTTTACACACCAAGTGATTAAGAGGACAGAAAATTATTTATTGCAAAGCAGCAATGCAAGGAGACAGGGGCCAGTACCCAAATGTGACTCCCTGAGTGGAGGCTGGGATACAGTTTTTGTAAAGTTCAGGAGAAGGGCTCATACATACTCATAAAAATTTCAGGAATTTGGGTGTGAATTAGCTGGGGATTGGCTGAGGCTTCCTTCACCTCGTTTTAAAGGGACAGTCAATTTTTAATGCAGAGCACTTGCACGTTGGATGAGTCACACCAACTTCCTGTCATCGGCTGATCAGGACTTGGGCAGAGGGGAAGATGTCAGTTCCAAGCAACTTTGTTCCCATTTGTCTCACTACACATGTCCACAGGCCAGAATTTATTTCAGGTTGTTTTTTTTTTTTTTTTTCTGAAAAATAACTTTAAGGAAACGCATTAACATACCTATTCACCTGTTTCCAAATAAGGTGGGGGATAACAATGGAGAGGATGGGGTACTGAGCTTCAATTCAGCTCAGCTCTTAAGGAACCCGGCTATCATGTCTGCTCATTTGTCTTCAACCAAGGAAGGGATAACAATAGACAGGATGGGGATTGAACGTTGATTCTGCTCAGTTTCATGGATCCTATCTCCTTTTTCTACAAATGGTATCCAGTTTGGCAAGCATCATTTAGTAAAGAAGCTATCTATTTCTTCTCCATTTAATAAGTTTCAGCCCTTTGTCAAAAATCAGTTGTCCACAGGTGTATGGATTTACTTCTGGGTTCTCAATTCTATTCCATTGCTCTCTATGTCTGTCATATTGTACCAGTACCAGGCTGCTTTAACCACCACGGCCATATAGTAGGTTTTGAGATGGGGGAATGGGAAGCTTCCTACTCTATTCTTCTTCTTTAATAGTGCTTTACTTATCAGGATCTCTTTCTGTGGTGTATAAGGTAGATGATTAGTTTTTCCATCTTTTTGTAAAAAAAAAAAAATGACGGAATCTGAATTGAGATTGAATTTTATATGCAGATAGCTTTGGGTAATATGGACATTTTCACGATGTGTTCCTATCTATGAGCATGGTTTAGTCTTCCATTTATGTAAATTTATTTTGGTTTCTCATAAAGTGGTTTGTAAACCCACCAGCCACTCCTCGGAAGGAAGGTTGGGCAATCCTACTTCCGTAGTGATACTGCCTCGGAAACCCAAGGAGGGGTCGCTATGA
>NW_006921602.1:1454854-1461147 GCF_000298275.1 Orycteropus afer afer | reverse complement strand
TGTCTATCATTTGGCTGGAAGCCATGGGAGTGAGTTCAATTCCAGGCCTGAAGGGTGACTTGGGGCCATAGCCTTGGGGATTTCACCAGTCTGGTTGAGAATTCTTGCATCTATGCTCATGTGGTGGTGGATTATATATCAACTTAGCTGGTCCTGGTTTTGAGTGCCTGGGCAGCTGGAAGTAGTTATTACCCACGATAGGATGGGTAATCAACATCATGGTGGAATCTACTGGAGCAGCGAAGTAGCTGTATTAGGGATGTGGTGTGCTTCCTGCAATAAGAAGCTACTTTGAGGAAGGTCTCTAGCTTTTGGCATGCTTGAATCCTGGTAGCCAAGTCATTATTCAGCAGCCTGCCATGTTGTGTGCCAATCTTGGGACTATTAATGGACTTGAATCAATGGCCTACTGTGTGGTTTGATAACAGCGGGACTGTGCCTTTTTACTTGTCAACCTTGGGTTTGTCAGCCTCAGCAGCCAGCAGCTGCCTGAGTGAAGAAAGCCTTCAGCTTCATTGCTGGGAGCAAGAGGCAGAGCTGAAGCCTAAGGCTGAAGGGTTTTTACCCAGCCCTTAGAGCCTGGTACATTGCACTCAGACTTCTAGCCTCCAAAACTCTAAGAGAATAAACTCCTGTTTGTTAAAGCCATCCACATGTAGTATTTTCTGTTAGACCAGCACGAAGTAATCAAAACAGCTTTTGATTGTAGTTTTCTTCATGTAGGTCTTTTGTATTTCCTTTTTTTTTTTTTAGTGATGTCTTAAACTGGCTTTGGTATCAGAGTTAAGCTTCTTTTATAAAATGAATTCAGAAGTATTCCCTCTTTATCTAAATTCTGGAATAGTCTGAGTAGAACTGATGTCAGCTCTTCTCTGAATGTTTGGTAGAATTCACCACTGAAGCCATCTGGGTCAGGACTTTTTCTTTGTTACTAGTGTTTTAATGACCTGTTAGACTTCTTCTTTTGTGATGGGTCTGTTCAAATTTTATACCTCAGGCAGTATTAGTTCAGATAGGTAGTCTGTTTCTAGAAATCTGTCCATTTCTTCTACATTTACAAATTTGCTAGAGTACAGCTTTTCTTAGTATCCTGGTATTATCCTTTTAATTTTGTTTGGTTCTGTTGTGATATTGCCATTTCATTTCTTATTCATGTTATCTGCATATTCTCCTCCTTTTCCTTTGTTAAATTTCCCAGTGGTTTCTCGATTTTATTAATCTTTTCAAACAGCCAACTTCTATTCCTGTTGATTCTTTCTATAGTTTTTGTTTTCTGTTTCATTTATTTCTGCTTGAATCTTTATTATTTCTTTTCTTCTGGTGACTACAGACTACTGTGATAGCTAGAACTGTGTGTCAACTTGGCTGGAACCAGTTCTGTGTGGTGGTCCCCATGATGGGATCAGATGACTGTGCTCTGAGAGGCCAATCTGTTGAAGGGGAGTTTTCCTAGGGGTGTGGCCTGCTTCCAGTATTCCCAGGGACATCCGGGGAAGAGAAACATTCTTCTGTGGACTGGGATTCTGTTGTGCTGCCTACAGCTGTCCGAGAGTGAGCAGTTAACCGTTCGGCCCGGAGATCTTGGATTCGTCATTCGTTGGGAGTCAACAGCTGGTGTACTGCCTGCCAGCCTTGAGCTCCTCAGCCCCTGCAGTTGGGGGAGCAGGAAAAAGCCTCCAGCTTGATGTTTGATCCAGGAACTTTGGACTTGCCAGCTTCTGTATCTGTGTGAGCCATTTTCCTAAGATAAATTTCTCTCTTTCTCTCTCTCTCTCTATATATATACATAAGCTTTGCTGGTTTTTGTTTCTCTAGAGAACCCAGTCTAACACAACTACCTTTGCTGCTCTCTTTTAATTGTTGAAGATAATTCAGTTAAGATGGTGATTTTGGCTCTTTCTCCTTTTTAATGTACCCAATTATTCCTATAAATTGCCCTCTGAGCAATTCTTTGGCTGTGTCCCAAAGATTCTGGTATACAGTGTTTCATTCTTATTTGATTCAAGGACTTTTTAAATTTCATTTTTTATTTCTTCTATTACTCAGTAAGGAGCCCTGGGAACATACTGCCTAAGGCACTTGACTGCTAACCAGAAGGCTGGTGGTTCAAACCCACCAGCCACTCCTCAGAAGGAAAGTTGGGCAATCTACTTCCATAGTGATACCACCTTGGAAACCCAAGGAGGGGTCACTATGAGTCGGGATCGACTTGATGGCACATAACAACAATTACTCAGTAGTTTTAAAGAAGGCTGTTATTCAGTTTCCATGTGTTTACTTTTTTCCTTTGATCTTGCTATTGTCGATTTCTGAGAAGATGCTTTGCAGTATTTTGATGTTTTAAAATTCATTGAGGCTTGTTTTGTGGCCTAATATACGGTCTATTGTGAAAGATGTTCCATGTGTGTTGTTTAACAATGTATCCTGTTCTGTTGTTGGATGAAGTGTGTTGTCTCTAAGGTCAAGTTGGTTGACTGTGTTCTTTAGGTCTTCTATGTCTTTGCTGAGTTTTTTTTCCTAGTTGCTCTATCCTTCATTGAAAGTTGTGAATTAAAGTCTCCTAGTATTGTGGGAGCTCTGGTAGCATAGTGCCTAAAGCAAGGCTTTAGGCACTATGACTGCTAACCAGAAGGCTGGCGGTTCAAACCCACCAGCCACTCCTCGGAAGGAAGATGGGGCAATCTACTCCATAGTGATACTGCCTCAGAAACCCAAGGAGGGGTCGCTATGAGTCAGTTGGGTCCGACTCGATGGCACATAACAACAACACCATTATTGTTGTGGGGTTGTCTAATTCTCTTTTCAATTCTACTGAAGTCTGATTTATGTATGTTAGGGCTTTCTCATTAGTTGCACAGAAATTTATTATGGTTATATCCTCTTGTTCAACTGACCCTTTTACCATGATATGGTTTTCCTTGTTTCCTCTGGTTTTTGTCTTAAAGGCCGTTTTATCAGAAATTAATAAATGCCATTCCTGCTCTTTTTTGATTGCCATTTGCTTGATATATTTTTTCCAACCTTTGATTTATATTCTATTTTTGTATTTAAGTCTAAGGTGTGTCTCTTGTAGACAGATATAGATGGGTCATGTTTTCTTATCCATTCTGCAATTCATTGTCTCTTGACTAGTGCATTTAATCCATTATCAACAAGTATGAATTTATTGCTGTCATTTATTACGTTTTTTTTTTTTTTTTGTAGTCCTGCTGATTTATTTTTTCCATATAATTTTTTGTGCTGAAGAAAGAAGAAAAACAAAGTAGGAAGCTTACATTTCCCAATCTCAGAACCTACTATACAGTCATGGAAGTCAAAACAGACTGGTGACTGTTACAACAACAGATAAATAAACCAAAAGAACAGAATTGAGAATGCAGTAATGTATATCTATCCACCTATAGAGAATTGATCTTTGACAAAGAACCAACATCTATTAAATGGGGAAATAACCATCTCTTTAACAAATGATGCTACCAAAACTGGATATCTATCTATATAAAAATGAAATAGGACCCATACCTTGTACACAAAAATTAACTCAAAATGAATCAAAGACCTAAATATAAAAATCAACGAAGAGAAAATAGGCACAACACCAGGAGCCTTAATATGCAGCATAAAATGTATATGCAACAGAACTAAAAATGCACAAACTAGAGAAGATGAACTAAATAAATGGGACATCTAAAAATTAAATACTTATGCTCACCAAAAGAGATCTCCAGAGTAAAAAAAAAAAAACTACAGAACGGGAAAAAATTTGGCCATGACATATCAGACACAGATCTAAATGTCTAAAATTTATAGAAAGCTTCAACATCTCAACAACATAAAGCATCCTATTAAAAATGGGCAAAGATATGAACAGACACTACACCAAAGAAGACATTCAAGAGGCTAATAAACAAATGAAGAAATGTTCGTTTTCCTTAGCCATTAGAAAGATGCAAATCACAACTACAAGGAGATATCATCCTACCCCCATAATAATAGCACTAAGAAAAAAACAGATAATAATAAATGTTGGCAAGGTTGTGGGGTACCTGAAAGTCTCATACACTGCTGGTGGGAATGTAAAATGGTACAACCACAATGGAAAATTATCTGGTACTTCCTTAAAAAGCTAGAAACAGAAATAGCATATGATCTAGCAATCCCATTCCTAGTTATATCCTAAAGAAATAAAAGCCATGTGTGGTGGTTAACTTGGTGTGTCAACTTGGACGGGCCTGGTTGAGTGGCTGGGCAGCGGAATAGAGTTATTCCCCATGGTGAGACTGATAATTAACCCCATGGTGGAATCTATTGGAGCAGCTGAGTAGCTGCTTTGGGTATGTGGTCTGCTTTCCATATATAAGAAATAGATTTGGGAATGGTCTCTAGCTTATGGCATGTGTGAACCCTGCAGGTTGTTCATGGTTGTTCAGCAGCCTGCCATTCTCTGCTGATCTTGGGACTTTCAATGGACTTGAATTAATGGCCTACTGTGTGGTTTAGTAACATTGGAACTGTGCCTTTTTACATGTCAACATTGGGCTTGTCAGTCTCAGCAGCCAGAAGCTGTCTGAGTAAAGAACTGCCTCTAGCGCCAGTGGTCTGGGAGTAGGAGACAGAGTTGAAGCCCAAGATTGAGGGGCTTTCACATAGCCCCTAGAGCCTGTCACTTTGAACTCGGACTTAAAGCCTCTGAACTGTAAGAGAATAAACTTCAAGCCATCCCATCTGTGGTATATTCTTGCCAGAGCAGTACTAGGTAACCAGAACACCATGATACAAATAGGCAAAGGCACACTCATCTTCACTGCAACATTATTCACAACAGCAAAACAAAACAAAAAGAAAAATGGAAACAATCTATGTGCTCAATAGATGAACAGATAAACTGTGGTACATACACAGAATGGAATACTATGCAATGATAAAGAATAACAACAAATACACGAAACAGCTAACAACATGGATGAAGCTGGAGGATATTGTGCTGAGTCAAGTAAGTCGATCACAAAACGACAAATATTGTATGAGGCCACTATTATTAAAATAAAATTAAAGAAGAAAGAAAAAGTTTATACACAGGAAAAAAAAAAAAAAAAAGATGGTTACCAAGGATGGGAGGGAGAGGGAAGGAAAATTATTAACTAGACAGCAGATTCATGTTAATGATGGTGACGGGAAAGACAATACACAGTAAGGGGGTAGTCAGCAGAACACAACCAAGGCAAAGGAAGACCCTGAAAGGAACACAAGTAATAGCAATTACTATAACACAGACAATCCTACCAACAGTAATATGAAGAAACAGTTATTTATGAATGTCTACACAGGTAGGTAGATATGCTGAACACATGTGGTAGGTGTAAGGGAGCACATCCATATTCAAATACAGGTTTGGTTATGGATATACCTACATACATATTTATACGTGCTGCATGTTTATGAATACAGACAGTAAAGCACACAAAGGGCACAGCCATAGAAAACTTCTCAGACATAACCAAACACTCCATGGGATAAAGTCCAAAGGCTCAAAAGTGCAAGACTATAGACTCAGAGGACATCTTCATCAATTGGTACAACACAGTTCATAAAGACAATGTTCTAGATCCTACTATGAGAAGTAGAATCTGAAGTCTTAAAAGCTTGCAAGAAACCAGCTAAAATACACCTATTGGTCTCTTCCATCTAGAGCAAAGGACAGTGAAGAACATCAAAGACTTGAGGGAGCAATTAGTCCAAATGACTAATGAACCACAGCCTACCTGACCCTGAAACCAGAAGAACTAGATGTGCCTGGCACCAACCACCAACCATTCTGACTAGGATCACAAAAGAAGGTCCTAGACAGAGTGGGAGAAAATTGTAGAACAAAAAATAAAATTCACAAAAAGACCAGACATACTGCCCTGGCATCAACTAGAGGAACCCAAGACTATGGTCTTAAGGCATTCTTCTGACCTGGAACTGAAGCCATTCCCAGAGACCACCTTTCTGCCAAACAAAACAAAGTTCCATAAACTAAACAGTAACACCCAAGATGAAGGTATTACTTAGAACAATCAATTATACAAAATAAAAAGGAGAACATTTGCCCAAAAGCAAAGAAAAGAAAGCAGGAGAGGGCAGAAAATTTGTATGAAGGGAAACCAGGAACCCGAGGGGAAATAGGGAGAGTACTGACTCACTGTGGGAAAAGCAACCAACATCATACTTTATGTATACAAACTATTACACGGGAAATAAATTTCCCTATAACTATCACCTAAAACAAAATAAAATTAAAAAAAAAAAAA
>NW_006921602.1:1454019-1454538 GCF_000298275.1 Orycteropus afer afer | reverse complement strand
AAAAAAAAAAAAAAAAAAGGCTGAACTCCTCACTTATACTATATATACAGACCTAAATATAGGAGGTAAAATTATAAAATTCTTAGAAGGAAACATAGGAGTAAGTCTTCCAGACATTAGATTAGGCAATGGTTTCTCAGATATGACACCAAAAACACAAGCAACAAAAGAAATAAGAGAAAAATTGAATTAAAATGTATGTATGTCAAAGTGCTAAGAAAGTAACAAGGCAAATCACAGAATGTCATAAAATATTTCAAAATCACGTATCTGGTAAGGGTCTTGTATCCAGGACGATATTTAAAAAAAAAAAAAACCTTTACAAATCAAGAATAAAAAAGAAAGTAATCCAATTTAAAAACTGGCAAAGAATTCAAATAGAATTATCTCCAAAGACAATATACAAAGTGGCCAATAAGCACAAAAAAGGTTAACCAACATCATGGTCATCAGAGAAATGCAAATCAAAACTACAATGAGATACTCATTTCACACTCAGTTGTTGTTGTTAAGTGCCGT
>NW_006921602.1:1451251-1453088 GCF_000298275.1 Orycteropus afer afer | reverse complement strand
TCTTTCTGGTATTCTTTGCCTTGAGCCAAGATCCATCTGACAACAGCTATAATATCCTTTGTTCCACGTCCTCTTCTGAATCCGGCTTGAACCTCTGGAAGTTCTCTATCAATATACTGCTGCAAACGTTTCTGAATTAAGCATAGGTACTGAAACAAGGCGGGCTTGTGCTTACTCACTGATCACTTCACACTCAGTAGGATAACGTTAATTAAAAAAAAAAAAAGAAAGAAAGAAAAGATAGTGGTCTGCTTCCCATATATAAGAAACAGCTTTGGGGATGGCCTCTAGCTTATGGCATGCTTGAACCCTGAATGTAGTCATGTCATTGTTCAGCAGCCTGCCATGCTCTGCTGACCTTGGGACGTTCAATGGACTTGAATGAATGGCCTGCTATGTGGTTTGGTAACATCGGGACTGTGCCATTTTATTTGTCAACCTTGGGCTTGTTAGCCTCAGCAGCCACTAGGTGCCTGAGTGAAGAGATGCCTCTAGCTTCAGTGGGCCGGGATCAAGAGGCAGAGCTGAAGCCCAAGGTCGAGGGGCTTTCACACAACACCTAGAGCCTGGCACTTTGAACTTGGACTTAAAGCCTCCAAATTTTAAGAATAAACTCCTGCCTGTTCAAGCCATCCCATTTGTGGTATATTCTTGTCAGAGCAGCACTACGTAACCAAAACAGAAGGAGAGGAGGAAATGGAGAGAACAGAATATCTGAAGAGTGAAAAGCAGAAAACTCCCTATATTTGATTAAAATCATTAATCTCTACATTCAGAATGACAACAAATTCCAAGTAAGAGACAAACTCAGAGAGATCCACCAAACAAAAAATCATAACCAAACTGCAAATGCCAGGACAAAGAGAGTATCCTGACAGCACCAAAGAAAGAGATGTTTCATCTGTACAAGGGGTAGTTCAATGCAAGAAAAATGTATCGATGTAATATTCACAATACCAGAATGAAGAAAAAGAATCATATGATAATCTTGAGTGAAGCAGAGAAAACCTTTGACAAAATCTAACACTTTTTTATGGCAAAAGTTTTATACAAACTTAGAAGTCAACTTCTTCAACACAACTAAAGGAATTTATTAAAATCTCACAACCAACATTATAATCAACGGTAAAAAGTGGAACAAATTCCCCCCAAGATAAAGAACAAAATAAGGATGCTCACTCTCACCACTGCTAGTCTACATTGTACTGAAATTTCTAATCAAAGAAAGTAGACAACAAAAACAAATGAAACATACACAGACTGAAAAGGAAGTAAAATTGTCTCTACTTGTAGAACATATGGCCATACATATGGAAAATACCAAAGAAAGCACCCCAAAAAAAAAAAAAAAAAACTATCAAGGCTAACAAACTAATTCATCAAAGTTGCAAGATACAAGATTAACACACAGAAAATCAGTTGTGTTTCTGTACATTAGCAATCAACAATCTAAAAAGGAAATTAAGAAAATAATATCATTTGCAATAGCAAATAAGAGAATAAAACATTTAACCAAAGAGGTGGAAGACAAGTGTACACTGAAAACTATAAAACATGGCCGAAAGAAGGATTTAAGACCTAACTGTGGAGAATTAAAAATGGAGTCTCCTCAGTAAGCAATAAAAAAGAGGACAAGCACAAATACCCAGCAAATACTAAAACAACAGCAACAAAGGAAATGGTAACAGTATTCATAAACATAATGAGTTCAGCACAGAAAATAATATGGAACAAAGAAACCAAGGACACCATGAAAAAACACATAACAAAATGACAGCAACAAATTCAAACTTATCAATAATTACCCTGAATGTTAATGGATTAA
The DNA here is from genome assembly GCF_000298275.1 of Orycteropus afer afer. Classification (NCBI taxonomy): domain Eukaryota; kingdom Metazoa; phylum Chordata; class Mammalia; order Tubulidentata; family Orycteropodidae; genus Orycteropus; species Orycteropus afer. The sequence goes on along the minus strand of NW_006921602.1, from coordinate 1,451,263 downwards.
ATGCACCACTCA
>NW_006921602.1:1450485-1450934 GCF_000298275.1 Orycteropus afer afer | reverse complement strand
TTTAAAAGAGTTGAAAAGCCAAATAGACGACTCCACAGTCATAGTGGGAGATTTTAATACACCACTTTCTTTGAAAGGTAAACAACTGCAAAGAAACTCAAAGAAGATGCAGAAGAGCTAAATAATACACTCCATCAACTTGACATTATAGACATCGACAAGCACTTCACCCAACAACAGCACAACATACATTTTTCTCCGGTGCACATGGAACATTTTCCATGATAGACCGACCATATGTTAGGCCATAAAGCAAGCCTTAGTAAATTTAAAAACATTGAAATACTGCAAAGCATCTTCTCAGATCATAATGCTATCAGACTAGCAATCAACAATAGAAAGATCAACAGAAAAAGAAAAAACACATGGAAACTGAACAGTACCCTCCTTGAGAAAGACTGGGTAAGAGAAGAAATCAAAATTGAAATCCAAAAATTCCTTGAATCAAA
>NW_006921602.1:1438258-1441180 GCF_000298275.1 Orycteropus afer afer | reverse complement strand
AGCTTGTAAGCTGCCATCTAGATGCAACGATGGGTCTCTCCTCATCCAGAGCCAAGAAGAATGAAGAAAACCAAAAGTTCATGGAAACAATTAGTTCTAGCAATGGGTACACCTTCCGATCTGCAGCCTATACGACTATGAGACCAGAAGAACTAGCTGGTGCCCGCCTACTACTGTCAACCACTTGGAAGAGGATCTATGTAGGAGATCCTGGATACACAGGAAGAACAATGTGGAACAAAACTCAAAATCATTTGGGGGGAAAAAATGGGGGAGGGGACCAGGTTTGCTGGCCTGATAGAGCCTGGTAAAACCACTGGGACTATGGCCCCTAGCTGCCCTTCAGGTCTGGAACTGAACACACACCTATGGTCTCCAGCCAAACAACAGACAGGCATATGAGTTGAACATTTACCTGAAGTAGAAACACTCCTTGGAGAGAACAATCATGGGAGAAAGAAGGGCTGCTTATGCACAGGGAGACAGCTCAGGGGGCAGAAGTGCATGGAGGGATGGACACAGGGAAGAGGTAACTATCAGGAGGAAGTAGGAGGGGAGATGTTGCATTGTGATAAATTGTGGTCAATGTCATGAGAGAAAGTGTGTGTGAACTGCTGTATGGAAAGTGAATTTGCTCTGTAAATTTTCACCCAAATAACAATAAATAAATAAATAAATAAATAAATAAATAGATAAAAGCAATATAGACATCCACCAAAAAAAAAAAAAAAGACCTAAATGCATGGAAAGATATCCCATGTTCATGACTGCTATGCCTAATACTGTTAAGATGGCAAATTCATCCAAATCAGTGTACAAATTCAATGTGATCCCTATTAAAAGTGCAGTGGCCTTTTAGGCAGAAATGAAAAGTTGACTCTAAATTCATATAAAATTATAAGGGACTCCAAATTTTCAAAACAATCTTTAAAATAACAAGTTAGAGGACTCACACTTCCTCATTTCAAAACTTACTACAAAGCTGCAATCAAAACAAAACACTGGCATGAGCACAAACATACAGAATGATTAAATAGAACTGAGAGTAGAAATAAAATGAATCCATTTATGACCAACTGATTTTTTACAACAGTGGTAAGACTATTCAATGCGAAAAATAGTCTCTTCAGAAGATGATGTTAGGACAACTCAATTTCCACATGCAAAAAAATTAAAAACTTGAGAAAAGGAGTCACTGGGCCCATTGTCTATCCTACTTTGGTGAGTAAAATTTTAAGACCCTACTGGGGTCTTAAAAGCTTGTGTGCAGCCATCTAAGATGCAAAAAATGGTCTCTCCTCCTCCTTCACAAAGCAAAAAAGAGTGAAGAAAATCAAAGACACATGGAAACAATTAGTCCAAGGGATTAGTGGACCATGTGAACCTAAGCCTATATGACCTGGAGACCAGAGGAACTAGATGGTGCCCAGTTACAACCATCCAACCACCAACCACTCAGAAAGGGATCAGAATTGAAGATCCTGGATAGAGGGGGAGAAAAATGTGGAACAAAACTCAAAATCATTTAAAAAAAAAAAGAAAAGAAAGAAAGAAAAAAACAGGTTTACTGCTTTGATAGTGACTGGTGAAACCTCTGAGACTATGGACCCTATTCAACCTGCAGGCCTGGTATTGAACTCATTCCTGGGCTTAAATTCCAGCCAAAGAACAGACAGGCCTACAAGGTGAACAATTACACCAGGTAAGTACACTCCTTAAAACCATCAACATGGAGATCCAAAGGGCAGCATTAGCTCAGAAGGCAGGAATGAAAAAGGAAGAAGGATACATGGAAAAGGTAACCATAGGGAGGAAGTGGGAAGAGAGCTATTACATTTTGGTTATCGCACAATGTCACAAAACAAAATGTGTATCAGCTGTTAAATGGAAAATGAATTTGCTCTGTAACCTTTCACCCAAACAATTTTAAAAATATATAAAGGAAAAAAACAATTAAAAGCTTTTGTGCATCAAGGACATTATCAAAATTGTGAAAACACCACCTAAAGAATGAGAGGAAATATTTTGCAATCATGTAAGAGTATAGGATACATATATATATTCTGCATCTTTTATATATTAACATATAAAAAAAGTCCAACATCTCAACACCAGAAAGAAAAACAAGTCAAGTAAAAAATGGGCAAAGGAATTAAATAATTCTATAAAGACATATGGTCAGTAAGTGCATGAAAAGATGTTAAACATCGTTCATCATTAACAAACCAACCCACTGTCATCAAGTCAATTCTGACTCATAGCAACCCTATAAGACAGTGTTGTTGTTATTGTTTTGTGCCACTGAGTATGACCCAACTCTTAGCGACCCCTCCTAGGGTTTCTGAGGCAGTATCACTACAGAAGTAGACTGCCCAACCTTCCCTCCGAGGAGGTGGCTGGTGGGTTTGAACTGCCAGCCTTCTGGTTAGCAGTCAAGTGCCTTATGCACTACGCTACCAGAGCTCCCATAAGACAGAGTAAAAGCATCTAATAGGGTTTCCAAGGCTGTAAATCTTTACAGAAACTGATGGCATTATCTTGCTCCTGTGGAATGGCTGGTGGGTTTGAACCACTGACCTTTTTGATTAGTAGTTGAATGCTACCAGCAGAACTCCTTCATTAGTCATTGTTGTTGTTGTTATGTGCCTTCGAGTCATTAGGAAAATACAAATCAAAACAGTGAGATACCACTTCATATACTCTAGGATGGGTGCAATTAAAAAAAAAGGAAAATAGTAAGTGTTGACAAAATTTGTACAGAAAAATAACTCTTGTACATTGCTGGCTGGACTATAAAATGATACAACCACTTTGGAAAATAGCTTAGCAGCTCATCAAAAAGTTAAGCATAAGGGGACATCAAGCTCAATTGGCATAACATACTATACAAAACATTGTTCCACCTCCTACTTTGGCGAGTAG
>NW_006921602.1:1434211-1437438 GCF_000298275.1 Orycteropus afer afer | reverse complement strand
AAATAATTACTGAAATCTATTGATTGCCAATACAGATTTCTAATTTTTACACACACATGGAGCCCCAATGGGACTGTCATGTTTGAACTTTACGACGCTTAAAAACACTATGGAACTGCCAGTTTTTCCCAAAGGCTGTACTATTTTTAATTCCACCAGCAATTGGTAAGGGTTCCAATTTCCCCATATTCTCACCAATGTTTGTTGTTTTCTATTTATTTGTATCTTTGCTAAATACCAAAAACCAAACTCATTGCGTTGTTGTCAATCCTGACTCACAGCAACCCCTCCTTGGGTTTCCAAGGTGGCATTACTACAGAAGCAGATGGCTCAATCTTCCTTCTGAAGAAAGACTGGTGGGTTTGAACCGCCAGCCTTCTGGTTAGCAGTCAAATGCCTTCGGCACTATGCCACCAGAGCTCCCACATAGTGGGAGTGAAATGGTATCTCATTGTGAGTTTTGGGTTTGTTTTTTTAAGTTTTTCTCTTTTTTTTTTTTTAATTTTTTATTGAGATTTGGGTCCAAATTTACAAACCAGATTCGTTTTACTCTGAAGAATATTTTGTTAAGCTCATTCATCTGAGTGATGAAAAACATTAATCTTCACATTCAAGAATGTCAACAAACTCCAAAGTAGAACAATCTCAAAGAGATCCCCCAACATATCTACTGTTATAGAGTCCATTCAGATTCATAGCAAACCTATGAACAGAGTAGAACTTCCCCCAAAGGGTTTCCAAGGCTGTAAATCTTTACAGAAGCAGACTGCCACATCTTTCTCCAGCAGAGTAGTTTGTGGGTGCAAACTGCTGAGCTTTCAGTTAGCAGCTTAGTGCTTTAAGCATTGTGCTACTAAGGCTCCCGGATATCCACACCCACAAATATCATAATCAATTTGTCAAAAGTCAAAAGCAAAGGGAGAGTTAAATGGAAACCAAATTCAATGTGTAAACTTTTAGCTAAAAATAAATAAAATCTTGAAGAAAAAAAAAAAAAGACGGAGAATCTTGACAGCACCAAAAGAGAAATGTTTCATTCATACAAGGTTCCTAACTGCGTGTTGGCCAGAGCTTCATAGGGACTCTCAGTAGGGCTGTTCACAAGTAGCAACTTCCTTCTCCCGGAGAGAGTGCTATGTGAGAGGAAAAAAGTGTGCTTTCTTGTGTAAACAAGAGAGTAACAGCAGTCTTTTATAATTCAATCTTAGAAGTGACATTGTATCAGTTATGCCATGCTAACGGTCACAAAGACCAATTCTGGAAAAGTGTGGAAGGGAACTACACAAGGTTGAGATTGCCAGAAGATATGGATAACTATCACAGATGTTGTAGTTAGGAGGGTGGCTATCACAGATGACCATTAATGGAATTTGAAATTTCATTTTCCAAATATTCATAGCTAGAATATTGTAATTTACTTTTGTATTATTTACCTGGTACCTTGTGAATTTTTTAAATTCACTTTTTAGACCCAGGTGCATTTTGCAGATAATGTAAGATGTTCCATATTGATGATCATGTTGTCTACTTCTTTATTTTCAATTCACAGACCTTTTACTTCTTCTTATTGCTTTATTGCACTCCCTATGATTTTTAGCACAATGCTGAATTTAAATGGTGAAAAGCAAATGTGGTGTAGTAAATTACATAGTGTGGCTTTTCTAGCCATAAATCTTTGTAAACTGCGGTGGAATTTGCTCTGAGCAACTGAGTAGCTCCTGATTGTTTAAGTTATCCACCTGGGGTATTTCTGTTGGGAGCAGCACAAAGTAATTTTCTGGGAAGTTCGCTCTCTTCCTGATGTTGTACTTGGTTTGTTTGGCCACTCTGCCAGGCTCAAAAGGAGTCCTCCTAGAGGCAGAAGGAGTCTCTCTGACTGCTGGCTGAGAAAGATGTGCTGCTGAGAGACACGCGCTGCTGAGAGACACATGCTTGCTGAGAGAGACAGACGTGAGAGACACATGCTGCTTAGAGACAGGCAGGAGAGACATGCATTGCTAAGATATGCTGCTGGGAGAGAGACTGAGACTGACTGTCAGTTGAGAGATAGCGGGCTGAGAGAGACTGAGTGCGTTCCTGAACTTGAATTGTAGCCTGATGCTTCCCTAATAAACCCCATAATCTGTGAGTTCTGTGTGGCCATTGCAGTGAATTATCAAACCCAGCAGAGAGGTGGTAGGTGCTGCGGAAGGAATGGTTGGTGTCAGGGTTGGTGAAAAGGCTGGGGGAAGGCAACATGTCTGGTCTCACAGGCATAGGCCTTGGGCTACTGATGGTGAATCTGCCTTCCTTTTGTGGGGCTAGAGGAGGTCAGAAGATGTGGCCTCCCTGTCCCTTTGCCAGCAGATACCTTTTCCTGTCTTGTTCTCAATGTTATGGAAAAAGTACTCAACCTTTCACCATTATGTATGAATGAGCTGTAAGATTTTCATGCATATCCTTTACAAGGTTGAGGAAGTTGCCTTCTATTACTAGGCTGTAAAGTTTTAAATAGGAAGGAATGTTGAATTAGGATCAACTCTTTTTGTCCATCTACTGAAAGGATTATTTTATTTTATTTTAAGCTGGTTAGTATAGTGAATTACATGGACTGATTTTCAAACACCAAACCAACTTGTCAGTGCTGGGACAAATTTGATGTATTTTTCCTTTTATATATTGCTGGATTCAATTTGCTCTTATATTGTTAAGGATTTTTACATCCATGTTTGTGAATTATGTTGATCTGTTCTTTTCCTGTAATATTTTTGTCTGGTTTTGGTATCAGAATATGAAATACTAACCACCTAATGAGTTGTGTAGTGTTCCCTCTACCTCTTTTCTGAAAGACTGAGTAAAACTGGTATAATTTCTATCTTAATTTTTTTTTTTTTTTTAATAAAATCACCATTGAAGCTAGTGGGACCTGATCTTCATAATTTTGTTAGGTTGTATTTACTAATCCATTATCACTAATATTATTGTTAATAATACCTATTCAAATTTTTTATTTTTTCTTGAGTAAATCTTAAATTGCTAACTTTCAAAGAAGTTTTCGATTTCATCTAAGCTGTTTAATTTACTGAAATAAATACTCATAATATTCCTTCATCCTTTTGATGTCTGTTGTTGTTGTTGTTGTTGTTTGCCATCGAGTCGGCCCCAACTCATAGCGACCCCTCCTTGGGTTTCCGAGGCAGTATCACTACGGAAGTAGGAATGCCCAACCTTCCTTCCGAGGAGTGGCT
>NW_006921602.1:1430380-1434111 GCF_000298275.1 Orycteropus afer afer | reverse complement strand
TGCCCAACCTTCCTTCCGAGGAGTGGCTGGTGGGTTTGAACCGCTAGCCTTCTGGTTAGCAGTCAAGTGCCTTAGCCACTATGCTACCAGAGCTCCTTTTGATGTCTGTAGCACATCTAATTGTGTCCATTCTTTAATTTCCAATGATTAGTTTCTGTGTCTTATCTCTTTTTTCTTGATCAGAATGGTTAAATTTTGCTGTTCAATACAGTAGCCACTAGCCACAAGTGGCTATTAAAATTAAAAATAAATAAAATTGAAACTTCAGTTTCAGTCATGCTAGCCATATTTCAGATGGTTTAACAGCCACATGTATTTAGTGGTTACCATACTGGACAGTATAGTTGAGTTACATTAACATTTACATCACAAAAAGTTCTATTGGAGTGTGCTGGGTTGTAAATTTAATCATTTCACTGCTCCTTTAAAAAAGCCAACTTCTTGTTTCCTTCATTTTTCTATTAGTCAGCTGTCTATTTCACTGATTTAAGTCTTTACTTCTTTTTACTTATTTTGGGTCTAATACACTTCTATTTCTACCTTCTTAAATCGAAAGATCACTGATACTTACTCTTACTTTTTTTCCTAACACAAAGATTTAACACTATAAATTTTCTTCCCTAGCACACTTTAGCTCCATCCCACAAGTTGTAAAAAACTGTGTTTCTATTTTCATTCAGATCAAAATACTTTCAGACTGACTTTATAAATGTGTCTCTGACCAATGAGTTATTTCTATCAGTGTGTTTTATTTTCCAAGTATTTTTAGGATTTTCGAGAATCTTTCTGTTATTGAATTCTATTTCAATTCTGTTTTGGTCAGACAACATACTTTATGTTTTCAATCATTTGTGTGATCATACTAATGTCTCAGGGACATTGAAGGAGGCACTTTCAGCAAAGCAGGGATAGTAAGGTGGAGCCAATCCACACCCCTTCTCTGGCAACTGCTAATCCTTGAACTTGTTGATAAACTTACGTCCTCCATGACCCCAAAACTGGATTGAAGGCCCTAGGTATGGGTTCAAACTGAACTGAAATTCTTCCATTCTGTCTCCTTTCCCAGATCCCAATCTTTCTGAAAGGGCTGTTGCAATTCGTGTTCCATGAATCCCAATTTATTGCCACGCCTTTACTTTTCTGTCTGCCAAATCCCCAGATAAAAGCCATAGCAGAGAGAAGGTGGGAGCTCCAGAATGAAAAGGAGAAAAGAAGAGTTAAATCTTTTATGTCTTTACCTCAAAGGTCACACGCTGTCACTTCTGCCACATTCCATTTATTGAAAGAGAATGACACACTTAAGAGGAGAATAATTAGGCTCTACCTTTTGCAGGGAGGAGTATCAGAGAATTTGTAGACATATTTTAAACCACCAAAACAATGTCATAATTTTTGCTTAATGTTCATTTATCTTTTATGAGAAATAGAGGATAAAACATGTATAGAGATATATAATTTTTGACACAAGTATTACTTCTAATTTCTTCATTTCTTCCTGTAAAACAGGGATCAGCAAACTCCAGCCTAAGGGCCAAATCAAACCTGCTGTCAATTTTAATACGGCCTGTGAGCTAAGAATGGTCTTTACTTTTTAAATTGGTGGGGGTGGGGGAGGATAGATGAAATGAAAAATAATTTTTGACATGTGAAAACTATATAAAATTCAAATTTCAGTGTCCACAAATAAAGTATTATTGGAACACAGTCATGATCAATTGTTGACATATTGTCTGTTGCTTCTTTCACATTAAAACAGCAGATCTGAGTTGTTTCAATGGCTTGCAAAGCCTTAAATATATACTATTTCATCCTTTGCAAAAAAAGTTTACCAATGTTCATTGTACATTCACCTGGTGTCACTTCTCTTCAGCCTGAAGAATTTCCACTACTATCCCTTATAGTGGGAGCTCTGGTAGCATAGTGCCTAAGGTACTTGACTGCTGTCATGGTCGCTATGAGTCGGGGCCAACTCAACTCAGCACATAACAACAACATCCCTTATAGTACACATATCATGGTGACAATATCTCTCAGATTCTATGTATCTGACAAATGTCTCTATTTTTCAAAATTATATTGTTGCATATACAGCAAAACATACATCAATTCGATAATTTCTACATGTATATTTCAGCACCACTGTTTACCTGTTTACATTCTTCAAGTTGTGCAACCATTCTCAGCCTCCTTTTTTGAGTTATTCCTCCTCTCTTAACATAAGCTCATTGCCTACTAAGGTTCCCATCTAATCTTTCAAGTTGCTATTGTCATTTTGATTCCATATAGGTAGCTCCAAAACAGCACAATGCTCTAGGCAGTTAATTTTTACTAGTTAAGATAAAAAATATTGTTTAGTGTTAAGAATGAGTTCAATAGATGTTTTTGGTTTAAGGATTAAAGATTATCTCTGAATAGTTTCAGGGGTTCAAACAGCTTCTATGGCTCCACAGTGTCTGGAGTCCATTAAACAAACCGAAAACAAACCCAAACTCACTGCTGTCCAGTCAATCCCAACTCACAGCGATCCTTCCTTGGGTTTCCGAGGAGGTATCTTTACGGAAGTAGATTGCCCAATCTTCCTTCTGAGGAGCGGCTGGTGGGCTTGAACCACCAGCCTTCTGGTTAGTAGTCAAATGCCTTAGGCACTATGTCTCCAGAGGACCGAAACAGCAAATACAGACATTTCAGTTAAACGTTGGATTTGGCACTACGCCACCAGAGCTCCCCTATAACTTGAAATTCTGCTTTGCATTCTCTCTCTTTTGTTCCGCATTCTTCTATAGAATCTTTGGTCAAAATGTTCAACAGTAGCCAGGCACCACTGGTCTGACCTCATGGCAAAGGAGACAGTTGTTCATGAAGTCAATTAGCCAAGCATTCCATTTCTTCCCCCTATTACTGACTCTAAGTAGCCCTGGTAGCACACTGATTAAAGTACTCAGCTGCTAACCAAAAGTTTGAAACCACCAGCTACTCCACAGAAGAAAGATACAGCAGTCTGCTTCTGCAAAGATTATAACCATGGAAATCCTCTAGAGCACTTTTCCTCTATCCTACAGGGGTGATATAAGCAGGAATCAACTTGATGGCAGCAAGTATTGTTGCTCCAGGTGAATACAGACCAACTGTTTTACCTCGGATGGCCATTTGCAAGCTTTTAAGACCCCAGAAACTATACAACAAACTACACAACAAACTAGGAAGTAAAACAGGAGCACCAAGCATGTAATTACTCTAATTAACTGGGATGCCCCATGAAACCATGGCTCTATTATTGTCATTTTTGAAGTATACCTTTGCTAACTGAAAACAAGACATTGTAGGTAATACATCATAGCAAAACTGGATTTTGCTAAGTTCTTTTGAAAACTGTTCATAACAATTAACTTGTGGGGATCAAAAAAAAGATTCATTGCTGTCGAGTTGCAACAGACTCATAGTGACCCCTCCTTGGGTTTCTGAGGCAGTTATCACCACGGAAGTAGATAGCCCAATCTTCCTTCTGAGGAGTGGCTGGTAGGTTTGAACCACCAGCTTTCTGGTTAGCAGTTGAATGCCTTAGGCACTATATCCCAGAGAATCAAAATAGCAAAAATAGACATTTTGGTTACATGTTGGATTTGGTGGGGTGTTTTGCACTTTAAAAATTATTTTGGGGGAGGCGGGGCAAGATGGCGGACTAGGCAGAAGGATTGCACAGACCCTCTTCAACAAAGAAAAGGGAAACCAAT
>NW_006921602.1:1408905-1426650 GCF_000298275.1 Orycteropus afer afer | reverse complement strand
TTTTGGCCTCCATTGATTTAACAAGAAGTCAGTTGTTAATCATATGATTGTTCTGCTATATTTAATGTACCTTTTTTTTTTCTTCAAGATTTCACCTTATTTTTAGCATTCAGTAGTTTGACTCAAAAAAACAAAACAAAACAAAATTCACTTCCATCAAATTGATTCTAACTCATGGCAGTCCTCATTGGGTTTCCAAGTCTATAAATCTTTACCAAAGCAGATTGCCTCAATATTTCTTCTACAGAGCAGCTAATGGATTTGAACCATGAACCTTTTTGTTAGCAGCCAAATGCCTTAACCACTATACCACCAGAGCTCCTTATTAATAACGCTAGGTATGGTTTTATTGAGTATTTACTGTACTTGAAGTTCAGTGCTTTTCTTAGATATGTAAGCTAATGTTTTTAATTCAAATTGGGGTGACTTTCAGTCACAATATTTCTTCAAATATTTTTTCCTGCCCCTTTTTCTCTCTCTTGTTTTGGAATGCCAATTAAGCTAGTAACATTTAACGTCATAAGAATGCCAATTAAGCTAGTAACATTTAACGTCATAATTTAACATCATGGAGAGAGTAGAAAATGCTCTCAGTCGAAAAAGCAGCTAACTTGCCAAAGTCACCTGTTGCAGTTGTATCTTTCAGGAGTTATCTCCTATTTTGTTTCCATTGCTTTTCTGGCAGAATCCCTGGGGTCTCCCCTGCATAGAGTTTAGAAGTTCATAGTTTTTAAACCAACAAGGAATGTGGGCAGAACATATATTCTGATTTCAGGTTGGAGCCACTTGGTGGCTCTTAGTTGCAGGATTTTCCTCACAAATTTTAAAACTGATCTACCAGCCCTTGACTTTGTCTGTCCTTCAACACTTCAAGCAAGTACAGTTGTGGCTTTCTGTCTCTAAAGTGATAGGAACTGGGGAGCACACAAAGCCACAAACATACAATTATTTACTTTCAAGAATAAACTCTCCTCTTGTTTTTGCCTGCTTTTAGTCTTAAATCAATGCTTGCAAATAACTGGCAATATTCATGTTTTTTTCAGGTTTTATCATTGTTAACTAAGGAAGGGTTTGTTTGCCTCACCAATTCAATTCATCATTCCCTGAGGCTAGTAGCCCCCAGATGTTTTAAAAACAATCTCTTGTACTTCAAGTTATAATTTTAAATATTATAAAATTGGAATTGTTGCTATTACTAAAACTGAAAATAGAATAAACTACATAAAATAATGGAAAAGCTCCAAGTTCCACAAATGCAGTAATTTACATGTAAACCACACATAAATGCACAATTTCCTCATGTAGCCTATACTGAAATAGGTGCCTTCTAGTTCTAAGATCTATATATAGCAAGATGGAATACAATCAGACTGGGTTGTCAGGTTGAAAGTCATCATGAAATACAACAAAGCAAATAACCCACTTGTAACTGTTGAAGTGTTAAATTAATCTGGATATCCACTTGCAAAGAAATGAACAAAACCCATACACCTCACCCCATACACAAAAATAAACTCAAACTGGATCAAAGACTTAAATGTAAAACTCAAAACTACAAAATTCATCAAAGATAAAACAGGCAAATTTAGGAGCCCTAATTTATGGCATAAATAGACTATCAAACATAAATCAGAATGCTCAGGAGGTAGAAGAAAAGCTAGATGACTGGGACCCTTTAAAAATTAAATTCTTATACACATCAAAAGACTTCATCAAATAGGTAAAAAGAGAAGCTACAGATTGGGAGAAAATATTTGCCTATGACATACCTGACAAAGGACTTATCTCTAAAATCTATAGAAAACTTCAACACCTCAACACCAAAAAGACAAACAACAAAAAGGGCAAAAAACTTATACAGACACTTCACTAAAGATGATATGCTGGTGGCCAACAAACACACGAGGAATTGCTTGCAATCTTCAGTCATTAGAGAGATACAAATCAAAACAACAATGAGATATCATCTCACCCCCCAGCAATAATAGCAAAGTTCAACAGGACAGAAAATAACAAATGCTGGCGAGGTTGCAGAGAGATTAGAACTCTTGTGTACTGCTGGTGGAATTGGAAAATGGCACAACCGTTGTGGCAAACGGTATGGCATTTCCTTAAAAAACTGGAAATAGAAATACCATTTAATCCAGCAATTCCACTATTAGGAATATAACCTAAAGAGGTGAGAGGCAGAGCACGAACAGAGACATACACACCTATGTTCATCGCAGCACAATTCACTATAGCAAGGAGATGGAAACAACCTAAATTTCCACCAACGGATGAATGGATAACTAAATTATGTTACATTCACACAATGGAACACTATGCTACATTAAAAAGGAACAATGAAGGATATGTGAATCATCTCACAACATGCATGAGCCTGAAGGACATTCCAAACCAAACCAAACTCACTGCCACTGAGTTGGATCCAACTCATAGCGACCCCTCCTTGGGTTTCCGAGGCAGGAAGATGGGGCAATCTACTTCCATAGTGATACTGCCTCGGAAACCCAAGGAGGGGTCACTATGAGTCGGGTCCAACTCCACGGCACATAACAACAACATCACTACGGAAGTAGATTGCCCAACCTTCCTTCCGAGGAGTGGCTGATGGGTTTGAACCGCCAGCCTTCTGGTTAGTAGTCAAATGCCTGAGGCACTACACCACCAGAGCTCCTTTGAAGGACATTATGCTGAGTGAAATAAGTTAATTGCAGAAGGACAACTACTGTATGAACTCATTACTGTAAAAAGAGAAAGAAGGGTTTGCTTAAGAAAGGTAACTCACTTTGTATGTTACCCGGGTAGGAAAGGAAGGAGAGGGATTAATTTCAGGCTAGTTGGGGGCCACACACTGACATGGGTAAAGGGAGAGATGGTATGGAAAGAGCCTGTGACCACCATGATAGTATTAGGAAAAGGGAGGACACCAAATTGTGCGCATAAGATATAGACGACAGACGCCAATACCATCAAGTATATCCAAAATACTGCATTACCATTAACACCAGACACCAGGCTACAGATAAAACATATAAACATCTGAGAAGATCAGATGGGGGTCAATGAACAGGATAATACTCTAGACCAAGGATAAATTCAGCTGAGGCTAATCTTGCACAGATACCAGTGATATAAAATATCTGCAATCCTTAAAGAAACAAAAGAAGATAGACATAGAGTAATCCCTCAGCAACGGCCAGACACTATGGGAGAGTGAGCCAACAGATTTATCGACTCAGGACCATAGTACTGGGGGACACCAGACTCAATTGGCACAACAAAATACGTAAAAATCTTGTTTCTCATCCTACACTGGTGAGTAGTGACTGGGGTCTTAAAAGTTTTCCAGGGGCTGTCTAAGATGCAGCTAATGGTCTCCTATTGTCAGAGCGAAGAATGCAAAAAATCAAGGGTACTTGGAAGCAATCAGCTCTAAGACATGATGGACCTCGAGACCAGAAGAACTAGATGGTGCCCAACTACTAATGCCAACCACTCAGGAAAGGATCAAAACTGGAGATCCTGGATAGAGTGGAAGGAAAAGCATAGAACAAAATCCAAAAACACAATAATGCCCAGAATTACCGGTCAGATGGAGTCTGGTGGGACCCCCATTACTGTGGCCCTGAGATACATCTTAGGCCTCACTCCCAGGGGAAGTGGGAATAAAACTCACTCCCAGCTGCTATCTCTTAGCCCAATAGTAAACAAGATGTATTGTGCAGACTACTCAACCCAGGGTGACGCACCTACATACTCTATGGAAATGCATCCCTTGGAGCAATCGACTATGGGGCTCCAGAGGGGCAACATTTGCATGGAGGAAATGCAGGACACACAGGAGTGCACAACTATGAGGAGCATGGGGAACAGGGTTACTGGGCAGCGAGGGGAGGAGACTGGGATAGAGTTGGGGATAGTAAATGGGGAGTGAAACTAAATGTACATGAAATGTTGAATGTAAAACAAACTCTGCTCTGTAAACTTGTACCTAAAACACAATTAAAATAAATAAATAAATTGAGGAAAAAAATTAATTTAAGCTCAGAAAAATATTTTAGATTGTTTTAAATAATGTCCCATGAATAAAAGATTTAAAAAGTAAAATGGATAATCAGAATAAAGACTTATATACCTTTTAAAAACAAAAGAAATAATTAAGAATAAACTTTGTAGGATTTATTTTTTAATGTAATACTTACCTTTGTTCTTTCTAAAATAAGAAAATAGTATTTTCAATAATACTTTTCAAAATACATTAAACATTTTTTATACCAAGTGTAAAAAGCAACAGGACAATAAGAAAGAAACCACAATATTTGTTTTTAAGAATTCAATTTATAGTCTCCTTTCACTGACAATTGGGTATTACAATCTCAAAGAATTTCAACCAGAGAACTGTGAAATTAACAAACTAAATTTGGGGCAATTTACAAAACTCAGAAGAGATTTTGGAAATAATTTAGGTCTATTCTATGTAAATTGCTTAGTTAGGCTTTGAGTATTCTGAAAACCAAAAGTATCCAAATCCACTGCTGTCAAATCAATTCAGTTCTGACTCATATTGATCCTGCAGTATTCTGAAGGACCTCTTTATTCTCACCGTAGCAGCAAACCAACAACTGTAATCTCACATAAGTAGAAGATCCAATTTTCATGCAAAATGAGTGTAATATATAAGGAGGGGGAAATGGAGACCAGGAGCATCTTTTTACACCAATTTTATAAAAAAGAAAAAACATCCACTACGACTCTGCCATTCTGTCTTAAGCTTTCTTGAGATGACTTGACTCCAAACCAGACAAAGAAAACTTTAATGAGAGAACCGCAATCAAGTGGATTTACCAATGATACACAAAAACAGCCCTGCTGATGTTGAAATGCAAGTTGGACTTAGAAAAGGGTATGAGGAAACTTTGAGAATGCTGAACATGTTCATTATCTTGATAATGGTGATGGTTTCATGGGTATACATATATGCTAAAACTTATCAAACTGTACACTCTACATGTAGTTTATTTTACTTCAATTAGACCTAAATAATATTTTAAAAATATCAGCCAAATGAAAAGTATTATTTCTTTTCACCCAGCACTCTAACCTGGAAGAAAAAAAAAGGAACCAATTCAGAGACTGTAACCAAGTATAATTAGTAAGTCAAGGATCATAGGCAAATAGAACAGTCATCCAAGTAAAAAGAAGAGGTATATGAGCATTTTTAATAGAAAGAAGTCTCAGTGGAAATAGCCTGAGACCGGTCATAAGGATCATGGAAGTCAGGTTGCCTACACAATCTATGTCCCAACCCTGGTGTAGAGTGCCCTGGTTTCCATTTCCAAATGGATGTGTGATGACACAGAGTTTATCACAGTTTGCAGCCTTACTGTACTTCTCTTCCTTGCACCTCTGCAGAATCTCTAAGCTCCTCTGGTGGACTGGGTGTTGTAGAAAGCTAAAACTATCCATACTTTTCAAAATTGCACATGGCGCTGTATCATCATGTCCTTAGAAAGCAAAAGAAAAACAAAAAAATGGAGAGAAGAAAAAGACATTATATAAGCCCAAACCAATAGAGAATCAAGGACAATGATGCCAACTATCTTAAAAGTACACAAAAATGTATCAAGTAAGGATTAAACATGAATTATTTTTCCAACTAATAAGAAAAAAATAAAGGTCCTTATCAAGCATTCAAAGTCTCCTCTTTAGTACTAAAACGTCTGTGAGTTAACATCACACTAAAACTCCCTAAATTAAAATGAGAAAACTTCAAAACAACTTGTATGATTTAGTTTATTTTTCAAAAATGGATTCAGTATTATTGGGTCAGAAATGAAATAAGCATATAGTTGGCAACACTGTAAGGAACACTGACAGAACCTCAGAGAAATATACCCCAGACAATTTACCAAAAGTTAAGCAATTTTCACAAATCCTGCAATTAACCACACTTGTAAGGAATTCCAACAAGTGTGCCAAAGAGCATGAAAACAGCACCAGAGAGCAGAAAAACTCAGCAGTAATTCTTATTTATAAATCCAAAAACAGAGCTGGAAAATGTGTAGCTCACCATCATTTCTTAGTAACGTGAGGCAGAAATCAGTGGGAAAGGGAAGACACATTCAAGTGAAGACCAAAGCCCCAGACTAGTGTTATTTAAACAGTAACTTGAGTAATAAAGAAGAAAAAAGTTTCAATAAAATAAATATTAGCAATAAAAGAGAATACAGGTTTTCCAGGCTTTAGGAGAGTTGTGAATCATTTACTTAAAGATTGTATCTACAGTTAGGGCATAAAGCTCAAATTTAAGTAGGCTTGTCTTTGAAAAACAGAAGTGAATAATTTAACAATAGAAGCAAATTAAATAAAACATAAACAATTAACTGCAGTTCCATTAGTTTATATTTATTGTATTATTAGGAATGAGATACAAAGCAACATACTATGTATAGTTCTCAAAGCAGAATTAGATTTAAAAGTTAAACAGAAGCAGAACAATTCAAGGGTTACAGAGCTTGCCCTAGTTTAACTACAATTCCTTAAATTGAATTTTTATTACCCAGCAAATAGGCATCTAATTTTCAAAGGAAATGCACTCATATGATATTCTAACATCAAATAGAACTATACATAGAAATGGTGAGATTTAAAAAAAAAGATGGGCTTGAAATGCTTTTCATATCTAATAATTTTAAAAGCAACTAAGCTAATAAAACACTGTCTTATTCATATTGATACACAGTCAACAGTTGCAAATATTCCAAGTTTGAAGAACAGACAAGTATCACAAGGTTACCCATCATCTTAGTCAAAGGATATCTCAATAAAAATATGCTATTCTCATTACTACCAATAATTCCCCATTGATAAATTGCTTGGAGGGAAAATACTTAGGCCTCAGTATAGTCTATACCTGGTTGAGAGGAGAGAGAGAGAGAGTGGGACTACTTGGGAAAAAAACACCTGCTGAATTCTACCCACATCCATTACTGATTTCAACTCAGAGCAATCCATACCCCATACAAATAGTAATAAAATTTAAAAAAAAAAAAAAAAGTTATCAGATTTCCAGGCCCTTCAACAGTTGACTTGATGGTATGCTAGTCAGAAATAACTCAAGATTATGGTACTAAAGTGGTACTAAAGACCAGGATATTAAAATATACTGACTTATTTTGTACATTTTTAAGAAAGTACTGAATTTACATTTGTTCCCTTCTCTACAACCATTGTACTCCATTTTCTATTTGATCTAATAGACTGCAGCAATGTCATATGTGGGTAATTCTGAAATGTCACTGACTATAGGTAACTTTGCATCTATGACTGCTTTGTGTCTCAACATTATGCTTACTGTAATTTGTTAAAATTTCTACAGTGCTCTTTCACTTTGCTTTCTATGCCTTAAAAAAAAAAAAAACCTCTAATTACTCCAATATAACGGTATTTGCAAATCCTAGAGTAATAATCCTCTTGTTTGTGTACTGACTTCGCTCCTTCTCAAAACAGTTTTTTCTCCTACGATGGTTTATATATTCACTTTCAGTGAGAATTTTGTAAGGAGTCTTAAAAAATTTTGAAGAGGTTTATTTAACATTTGCTTACACTAGATTCTCACCTACTTTTGATGTTCCTTTATTAATTTGAGATTAAGTACCAAACACATAGCATAAATTCAAACTATATACCATTACCCATACATGGTACAGATACAATACAGATTGTTTCTAGATCAATGTAATGAATAGAATTTTTCAGTTATCTTTTCAATGAAAAAATTTCAGCTCTTTGAAGCTCCTAGCCTTTAAAACAATGTTCAATCCCATTTCTATTTTATCACTCAGACCTAAGGCCATGCATGTTTCTGCTCAAAAAAAGAATTTCTGTAATGCAAGTGCCCAGGGACATTTTTTAAAGGTGTTATTTCATAAACTGTAAAACCAAACACAAGGACCCAGTTTGATGAGTTGTAACAAATGTTTATATTCATATGCTCCACACCTCACCATAACATTTTCAAAACCTCAAGAAGCTTTTTTGTCCCCCTTTGTCAATAATACCATGACTCTCACTAGAGAAACAAAGTTCTGATTTTGATCACTATATATTAGTTGTCTGTTCTTAAACTGAAAAAAGTCATACAATATGTATAATTTCATGTCTGGCTTCTTTTGCTCAACAGGTTTTTCTGACTCATTCATTATGAGTATCAGTAATTCATTTCTTCTTATTGCTGAATAACATTATGTAAAAGGAATATATCAAAATTTGGTTATTCATTCTTCCACTGATGGACCTTGGCTTGGGTGTTCCAACTGGAGGTAATTATGTATAAAGCCCCTGTGAACATCATTTTTTGTGTGCATGTTTATAATCACTTTATTAAAATATGATTCATATACCTTATAATTCATTCATTTAAAATGTACAAATTCAATGGTTTTTTGTATATTCACAGGGTTGTGCAAAATCACCACCACCAACTTTAGGAAACTTTCATCATACTAAAAGGAAATCCTGCACTTTTTAGCTATCATCTGCTGTGATGGTAAATTTTATGGGTAAACTTGATTAGGGTATGGTGACCAGTTGTTTGGATAAACACTAGTGTAGATAGATAGTGATGTGGAGGTGTACTGTAGATGTGATTAACATTTTCAAATGTTAATCATCTGGTGATTAGATCAGTTGAAGGCCTTAAGAGCAAAAACTGAGATTCCCTAAAGAAGAACTCTGTCTCAAGACTAATACAGAAATTCTGCCTCAGTTGTCAGCCAGTTTGCAAGAGGGTCCTATAGATTTCAGACTTAAAACTACATCAACTCTTTCCTAAGTTTTCAAGATTTCAGATTTGCCAGTTCATGTGTCTATTTGCCTAGCTTCTTCCTCCCTTCTTTTCTCTCTCTCCCTCTCTCTCCCTTTTCGAACCCACCCCCATTTTATATATATAGCTTCTCCAGCAAACCTAGACTAATATACCCTTCAACTTCTCCAGCCCTTAGTCCTAAGAGAACACTACTGTTTGTCCCTATGAAAAACCAAATCCACTGCCACTGAGTTAAATCAGACTCATAGCAACCCTACATGACAGAGAAAAACTGCCCCATAAAGTTTCCAAGGCCATAAATCTTTATGGAAGGACACTAACAAATCTTTCTCAGCCAGTGGGTTTCAATCACTGACCTTCCAGTTAACAGCCAAGTGCTTAATCACTGTACCACCAGAGCTCCTGTTTGTCTCTACAAATTTGCCTATTCTGGATATTCCATATAAAGGAAATCATATAGTATGTGTCAGACTACTTTCACTTAGCGTAGCACTTTCAAGGTTCATACCTGTTGTAGCATGTACCAATATTTCATTCGTTTTTATGGCCAAATTACATTCCATTAATTAGTTGATGGACATTTGGGTTGTTTCCACCTTTCAACTATGAATAATGTTGCTATGAACATTTGTTTACAAGGTTTTGTGTGAACCTGTTTGCAACTGTTTTGAGTATGTATCTAGGGGAGTAATTGCTGGGTCATATGTCAACTCCAAGTTTAACATTTTTAGGAACTGCCAAAGTGTTTTCCAAAGTGCACCATTTTATATTTCTACCCACAATGGATGAGGGTTCCAACTTCTCCAAAATGTCATCAATACCTGTTATTTTCTGTTATTTAGATCAAATCCACCCTAATCAGTGTAAAGTAGTATCACATTGTGGTTTTGATTTGCAAATCATAACTAATGATGTTGAGCATCTTTTTAAATCTTTATTGGCCATTTTTACATCTTCTTTGAAGAAGTGTATCTTTTACATTTTTATTGGTCATTTTTGTATCTTCTTTGAAGAAAAGATTACGGTGGTGAAGTTTGTGTGTCAACTTGGCTGGGCCTGGTAGAGTGGCTGGGCAGCTGGATGTAGTATTCCCCATGATGCGACTGGTAATTAACTCCATGGTGGAATCTATTGGAGCAGCTGAGTAGCTGTTTTGGGTATGTGGTCTGCTTCCCATAGATAAGAAACAGCTTTGGAAATGGTCTCTAGCTTAGGGCACGCTTGAACCCTGCATGTAGCCGAGTTGTTGTTCAGCAGCTTGTCATGCTCTGTCGACCTTGTGACTTGTGAAGGACTTGAATTAATGCCCTGCCATGTGGTTTGGTAACATTGGGACTATGCCTTTTTACTTGTCAACCTTGAGCTTGTCAGCCTCAGCAACCAGTGCTAAGTGAAGAAAAGCCACCAGCTTCAGGGGTCTGGGAGCAGGAGGCAGAGCTGAAGCCTAAGGCTGAGGGGCTTTCACCCAGCCCCTACAGACTGGCACTTTGAACTCGGACTTAAAGCCTCCAAAGTTTAAGAAAATAAACTTCTGTTTTTTTCAATCCATCCCATTTGTGGTATATTCTTGTCAGAGTGGTACTTGGTAACCAAAACAAGGTCCTTTTCCCATTATTTAATTGGTTTGTTTGCCTTTATACTGTTGAGTTCCAAGACTCCTTTATATATTCTGGATAGTAGCTCTGGTAGTGTAGAGGAGCTCTGGTAGCGTGGTGCCTAAGACACTTGACTGCTAACCAGAAGGCTGTTGGTTCAAACCCACCAGCCACTCCTCGGAAGGAAGATGGGGCAATCTATTTCCATAGTGATACTGCCTTGGAAACTCAAGAAGGGGTCGCCTTGAGGCGGGTCCGACTCAACGGCACAAAACAACAGCAAAAGCAGCTCTTATGAGATACATGCCTTACAAATGTTTTCTGCCATTCTGTCAGTTGTAATTTCACTTTCTTAATAGTGTCCTATGAAACACAGGTTTTTTTTTTTTTTATTTTGATGCAATAAACTTACCCATTTTTTTTGTTGTTGCTTCTAATTTTGGTGTCGTATCTAAGGAAACATTGCCTAATTCAAATTGAGAAGTGTGAATCTCCCTACTTCGTTCTTCTGGCATTTTTAGGTCTCTTTCCATGTGAATTTTAAGATCAGTTTGTCAATTTCCACATAAAAAGGCAGCTGAAGTTTTGATAGGGACTGTGTTAAATCTGTAGATCAATTTGGGGAGTCCTATCTGCTGGCATAGTGCCTAAGGCATTTGACTGCTAACCAGAAGGCTGGAGATTCAAACCCACCAGTCATTTCTCAGAAGAAAGGCTGGGAAATCTACTTCCATAGTGATACTAGCTCAGAAACCCAAGGAGGGGTCGTTCTGAGTTGGATTGGACTCGATGGCAGTAGGTATCATCTTAACTACGTTAAGTGTCTCAATACATGAACACAAGATGTCTTCCCATTTATTAAGATCTTTACATTTTTCCTATGATGTTTTGTAGTATTGAATGCATAATTCTTACACTTTTCTTTGTTAAATTCATTTCTAAGTACTTGAGTCTTGATAGAGTTCTTATAAATATATTTTTTTTCTTAGTTTTCAGATTGTTCATTGCTCATTTATAGAACTAGAATGGATTTTGGTATGTTGGTTATACAACTTTGCTGACCTCTTCTGTTAGCTCTAATTGCTTTTGTGAGGTTTTTTGTATGTGGATTCCTTAGAATTCTTTATATAATATCGTGACATCTGCACATAGAATAGTTTTACTTCTTCCATTCCCATCTGGATGTTTTTTCTTGTTTAATTTCCCTGGCCAGAACCTTCACAACAATGTTGAATAATGGTAGCAAAAGTGGACATCCCTGTCTTATTACTGATCTTAAAGGGAAAGCATTCTGTCTTTCACCATTAAGTATGATGCTAAAACCAAAATATCCAAACTCATTGCTATGAAGTCAATTCTGAGTCATATCGACCCTATGGAACAGGCAGAACTGCGCATCGGGTTTCCAAGCCTTAAATCTTTACAGAAGCAGACTGCCACATCTTTCTTCCATGGAGTGGCTGGTGGGTTCAAACCACTGACCTTCTGGTTAGCAGCCAAACGCTTAACCACGGTGCAACCAGGGGTTTCTGTAAATGCCTGTTTCCAGGTTGAGAAAGTTCCTTTCTATTTCTAGTTTGTCAAGTCTTTTCATCAAAAAAGGGTACTGGCTTTTGTCAAATGCTTTTGAATAAGCATCTCTATTGAGGAAATCAAGTAGTTTGTCTTTTACCCTAATTAATATGGTATATAACATTTGTTTGTTGAACCAACCCTACTTTCCTGGAATAAAAATCACTTGGTCATGGTGTACAAACCTTTGTTATTTGCTGGATTCGATGTTGCTGGATTTATTATGCTAGTTTGTGTTGAGGACTTTTGTGACCATATTTGTAGAGGATACTTTTCTTTCTTTTGATGTTTTATCAGTATCTGATAACAATTGCCTCAAAGAATGAGATGGTAATATTCCTTCATCTACTTTCTTTCTTTTTTTTTTTTTTTTGAAGAGTTTGTGAACTATTGGAATGTTAATTTTTCTTTGTAATACTTGATGGAATTCACCAGAAAACTGACTGATTCTTTCCTTTTGTGGGAATATTTTTTAAACTACTAATTCAGTCTCTTTGGGAATTTCTGCTATTACTAAAAGGCTGATGGTTCAAGTCCACTAGCTGTATCCCCTGCTGTTGTTGTTATGTGCCGTCGAGTCGGCCCCGACTCATAGCGACCCCTCCTTGGGTTTCCGAGGCAGTATCACTACGGAAGTAGGATTGCCCAACCCTAAGTTTTGTATAAGAAGCACCTCAGAAGAAAGGCCTGGCAATCTACTTCTAAATAAACCAAAAAACACAACCCACTGCCATCAAGTCAATTCCGACTCACAGAGATCCCCACTGGGTTTTCAAGGAGGTAAAACTTTACAGAAATAGACTGCCCTATTCTCCTCCCGCAGAGTGTCTCGTAGGTACTCTTAGAGTAAAGTTCTACTCTGACAAACACGTGTCACCGTGAGCCAGAACTCACTAGACAAAAATTGGTTTGGTTTGGAGTCAATTTCTTTCTTTTAATTTTTATTGTGATTTGGGTGGTTTATAGAGAAAATTCATATTCCAGACAGCAGTTCACATACACTTTGCCTCATGACATTGACTGCAATTTCCCACAATGCAACAGCTCTCTTTCCACTTCCTCCCCATAGTTACCTTTTCCCTGTTTCCTTCCCTCCTGTGCATTACAGCTCCCCAAGTTGTCTCCCTGTGCATACACAACCCTTCTATTCTCCCATGATTGATCTCACTACGGAGTGTATCTACCTAATGTAATGTAAATGTTCAGCTCATATGCCTGTCTTTTGTTTGCTAGAAGCTGCAGAAATGGATTCAATTCCAGACCTGAAGGGCACCTAGAGCCCACCATCTCAGAGATTCCACAAGGCTCTCTCAGACCAGCAAACCTGGCTGGGGTCATTTTCTTTTGTGGTTATAAGTCTATTCAGATTCTCCATTTCTTCATGAGTTAGTATCAGCAGTATACATCCTACAAAGAATCTGTCCATTTTATCTATGTTCTTAATTGTTGCCATAGAAATATTCATGATATAATCTTTTTTATTTCTGTAATCTCAATTGTAATCCACCCCACAGACACTTTCATTCCTGAATTTAGGATTTTATTTCTGTAAGGTCACTGTAATACACCCCATAGACACTTTCATTCCTGAATTTAGGAATTTGAGTCTTTTTTCTTTGGTCAATCAGTTAAAGATTTTTCTATTTTGTTGAACTTCTCAGAAAATCCATTTTTGGTTTTATTGAGTTTCTCTATAATCTCTATTCTCTATTTCATTTATTTTAGATCTATTCTTTATTACCACCTGTCTTCTGCTGGCTTTAGGTTTAGTTTGCTCTTCATTTTCTAGACTCTAAAGGTGTAAGGTTAAGTTAATCTGCAATCTAAAGTTTAGACTTAAGATTTTCCTCCTTTTTTAATACCAGTGTTTAAAGCTATACATTTTCTAAGTATTGCATTAGCTGCATTCCGTAACTTTTGTATATTGTGTTTTTTTCTATTCATCTCAATTTATTTTCAAATTTCCTTGAGATTTCCTCTTTGACTCACTTGGTATTTAGAAGTATGTCATTCAATTTTCACATCTTAAGATTTTTGTTCCTCTATTCTTCCACAGAGCTCTGGTGGCATTGTGGTGTAAGGCATCTGCTGCTAACCAAAAGGTCAGTGGTTCAAACCCACCAGCTGCTCTATGGGAGAACGACGAAGCAGTCTGCTGTCAGAAAGATGTACAGCCTTGAGAACCCTATTGGGGTTGCTGTGAGTCAGAATAGACTCAGTGCCAGTGGGTTTGGTTTGGTTTATTCATCCATTACTGTTGTCTTTTATGTTGAGTAAATGTTTTCTGGTATACTATTTTAATTTCCTTATGATTTCTTTTACTTTTTTTTAAGTTATTTTCTTAGTAGTTACTACAGGCGTAGTGCGTAAGGCAGTTGACTGCTATCCAGAAGGCTGGCGATTCAACCCCACCAGCCACTCCTCGGAGGGAAGGCTGGGCAATCTATTTCCGTAAGGATACTACCTTGGAAACCCAAAGAGGGGTCGCTATGAGTTGGGTCTAACTCAGTGGCAAATAACAACAACAAATACTAATCTAGCTCCAATTAATAACAACATCAATAGTCTATAGAAACTTTCCTCTATTACTTAATAAAGTTAGATCTATATCCTTTCCCCTTCTTCCTGCTATTGTTATACAAAGTTCATCCCTATACATTTCATGCCTATCAAGACAGGTCTATTATTATTATCTTCTGGATTTCTATCTGTAGATTTTGAATCATTTCTAATTTTTCATTTATTTTGTCATTTTGCTCTTGTATTTCCTTCCAAAATTCTTCTAGGGTTTTCTCTGTGTTTTCCTTTATCTCTCAATCCTTTGAAGGTACCTAAAAATAATTCTTTTGAATTCCTTATCAGGGAGTTCCAATGCTGTGTGTTCCTCAGGGATGTGTTTTGGGTCTGCAGCCTGGTCCCTTGTTTCTCCTGCTTTATCTTGCTTCTGTGTGTACACTGTGATGCTCTGTTGCCTCTAAGGCATTGGGACGTTTTTGTGTTTATACTGAATTGGTGATCGCATGTTGCAGTGACTTGCCTGTGATTTTTGTTTTCTTTGTATGTTATCTACACAAGCAGGGTACTGTGCTGTGCTCCTCTATTCGCCAGCTGACAGCACTTGTACACTCACCACTTGTCTCCTTTCCTGTTGTCAGCCTCTTGTATGTCCCTCCCAACCTTGGCAAACAGAGCCTATTCTTAGGTTCCTGGAATCCAAAATGAGAATGCTATCAGTTTAAATCCAAAATGGTTGCCATTCGTAAAGATTCAAAATGACTACGTCCTCATTCACTTTAAATATCCAAAATGGCTGTCGCTTATACACATTCAAAATGGCTGTGCCCTCAGTCACTTTAAATATCCAAAATGGCTGCCACTTGGAAACATTCAAAATGGCTGCACCCTTGATCACTTTAAATATCCAAAATGGCCATGCCATCCAGGCAGCAGAAAGTCTCAGCTTGTCTCCCTCCTTATTGCTTCCCTTCCTCGTCACAGGCCACCGGCGCAGTCATACCTGTAGCCTTTGGTGACCAGGGCTGACCTTTAGGTCAATCCTCAGGTCCCAACACCACTTGGAAATATTTAGGCTATTGGTCCCATCAGAGTAGCTGACAGTCTGCAGCTTTGACCATTTCTGTACTCACTGTTTTTGTTCAGGTTTTTCCACTAGTTGGTGCCTAATCTACTTCTGTATAGTTCCTTTCAAAGGTCAGGGCTCCAGGATTATCTTCTGTATCTCTTTCAATTGGTTTTTCTTTTCTTTGTTGAAGAGGGTCTGTGTAGCTTGTCTGCCTATTTCTCAATCTATTATTTTGTTTTTAAAGAGCTCTGGTGGCACAGTGCCTAAGGCATCTTCAGATGTTGATCTTATAGAGTATTCTTCATATGTGAGATGTTGCTTTTCTCTTGCTGCTTTCAATATTTGCTCTTTGTCTTTCAGCACTTTGATTATGATGTATCTAACTTCAGATCTCTTTGAGTCATCCTTCTTGGAATTTGTTGAGCTTCTTAGATACGTAGATTAATGTTTTTAATATAACTTAAGGAGTTTTCGGGAGCTCTGGTAGCGTAGTGCCTAAGGCACTTGACTGCTAACCAGAAGGCAGGCGGTTCAAACCCACCAGCCACTCCTCAGAAGGAAGATGGGGCGATCTACTTCCGTAGTGATACTGCCTCGGAAACCCAAGGAGGGGTCGCTATGAGTCCAGTCCGACTCGATGGCATATAACAACAACAACAACAAGGAGTTTTCAGTCATTGTTCCTTCAAGTATTCTTTCTGTTTCTTTCTCACGTCCCTACAACTCCCATAGATATGCAGGAACACTTAATAGTGTCCTGTTGTCTAAGGCTATGTTCATTTTTCTTCATTCTTTTTTGTTTCTGCTCCTCAGTCTGGATAATCTCAATTGGCCTGTCTTCACTGATTCTTTCTTAAGGTCCATGTGCTGTTGATCCCCTCCAGTGAATTTTTTTTTTTTTTAATCTCATTTACTTTACTTTTCAACTCTGCAATTTCTTTTCTTTGCTTTTTTTTTTTTTTTAAGAAAAAAGTAATTTCTATCTCTTGGTTGATATTCTGTATTTGGTGAGACAGCATTCTCATACTTTCCTCTAGTTCTTTCAACACAGTTTCATTTCTCTTTTCTCTTTTAACATATTTAAAATACATGACTTAAAATCTTTATGAAGGATCTCTGATAGCACAGTGGTTAAGCATTCAGCTGCTAACTAAAGGTTTGCAATTTGGATCTACCAGCCACTCCATGGGAGAAATAATGGGGAATTTACTTCTATAAAGATTCATAGCCTTGGAAACTCTATGGGGCAGTTCTATACTGTCCTATAGAATTACTATGAGTCATAATTGATGGCAACAGGTTGATGTAATAAGTTCAGCATCTGGGATTCTTCAACAACAGTTTCTATTGATGGCTTTTTTTTTTTTTTTGCCTAAATATATATCATACTTTCTTATTTCTTTGCATGTCTCCTAATTTTTTTTAAAAAACTGAACATTTGAACTAAATAATCAGGCATGTCTGGAAATCAAGATTCTCCCTTCTCCCCAGGGTTTATGGTTATTGCTGTTTTTTTGAAGTTGTTACTTGTTTAGTAACTTTCCACAACTAATTCTGTAAAGCCTGCATTCTTTGTCACGTGACAACAGAAGGCTCTGCTCATTCAGCTTAGTGGCCAGTTAATGATTACATGTCCCAAATCAATAAATCTCTCAGTCTTTGACAAAGGCATTGTGTGGATATTGGGACATACCTTCAACACTCATTTAAGCAGTTTACAACTCCATCATAGCTTTTACTTTCTGCTTGCAAGGAATTTCAAAGTTAGCCAAAGATGGAAGAATAGACTTTCTCAGATCTCTCTGAGCATACACATAGCCAGCAAAGTGTGGAACACACTTGCAGAAAATAATTTGGCCTCTGGTCCTGGTTCCTGAGGGCCGGACTACACCTAACGCCAATGAGTGGGAGTTGACCAGATCCAGAGGGACTACTTGGGGGTCCAATGTTGACTAACCCTCAGGAACTTTGATGTAATCTATCATGGCCACATGGTGAGGCCAATAATGACCTTGGAAGATGGAGGTACACCGGAACTTCCTGGGTAAAATGAATAAACACCTGCTTTGGGGAGGGTAAATGCATCCTGGAGACAAGGAAGCTCTGCACCAAGACCCCTTTTTGTGGACCTCGTCCTGTTTGTATCTTTTTTTTTTTTTTTT
>NW_006921602.1:1398398-1408805 GCF_000298275.1 Orycteropus afer afer | reverse complement strand
TTACTGCCATTTATGCTACTTATATCCAAATGTATCTGCAGTAATATAGCTTCCTTCAGGAAGTGACATCTAAGCAGACTTCTGCAAAGGAGAAAAGGAAGCTCTGCACCAAGATTTCTGTGGACCTCCCTCGTCCTGTTTTTTTTTTTTTTTTTTTTTTTTGTACTAGATTAAAGAAAACCCTTTTTGTGGAATTTCCAGGTCATTCCAACAGATTATCTGACCTAAAAAAAGACAAGGGGCCTATACCCACTAACCTAGCCTTAGGTTTGAGAGAGGAAAGGCTGTGCTAGCAACTGAAGTCTAGACTGACCAGGGAAGAGAAGCTGA
Organism: Orycteropus afer afer; assembly: GCF_000298275.1. Classification (NCBI taxonomy): domain Eukaryota; kingdom Metazoa; phylum Chordata; class Mammalia; order Tubulidentata; family Orycteropodidae; genus Orycteropus; species Orycteropus afer. Next base: position 1,408,475 of record NW_006921602.1, on the reverse strand, counting down.
GATTTCTACAGGGCACAGTTGGCATGTGGTGTGGGATGTATTATCCACCATACATTTGGCATCAGAGATGAATAATCTCAACCTTTCTAAACTAGTTTAATACAACAGGTTGCAAGACCAGGGTTCATTAGAGGATCCTGATTGTCCACAGCCCTATGCATGTGCAGAGCCTTTTAGATTCCCAGGAATATATCAAAGCTTTACAAAGTCCCTGTGAAGATCTCATTCTCCTGCTTTTCCTTTTGAACTTTTTGGTTGGCCTATGGTTTTCTCATTTATCTACTGCCTCAACTAATTCAACTTTGTTTCTGATTGTTTCTGACAAATAACAACCCAACCAAAAAAAAAAAACCTCACTGCCACTAAAGCATTTACAACACTATAGGATAAAAAAAGAACTGCCCCATGAGATTTCCAAGGCTGTATATCTTTACAGAAGCAAACTGACTCATCTTTCTCCCACAGAGCAGCTAGTGGTTTCGAACTGACAACCTTTTGGTTAGAAGCCCAATGCTTTAACCACAGTGCCACCAGAGTTCCTTGTATAATAGTAAAAAGTAGGTTTAATTTTATATTCTCAATTGTGCTCAGTTAGCTTGACAAAGAGATGAAGAATGTCATAGAATTCCTTAAGGAAATCCAGTTTCTAATTTGTTCACTGTCAGAGTACTTCTCGACAATTAGGAAGGAGTCCATTGAAAATTTTTATAAATAAACTCTTAAAGAAAGTAAATATACAACAGAGTTCTGCAGGTCTACATCTTCTTTCTTCATTAGAAATACTATCTTTGATCTCTTCTGTTCATTCAAGGTCTAGAAAAGGTCACTCTATGACTTCATATTTTCTGCTTCTGCCTAAATAATCTCCAATTGCTGTTTCACCTTGATATTTCTGCATATTATTTGTAGTATTACAAAAGTTCCTTACTGACTACTTAATCTACTTTCACAGTTTGTTAGTTTTTATTTTACAATGATACCATATTCTAATATTATATCATCCTTTTATCTTCAACCTACCAAGAAAACAGTACTAGGTAAGGAGTTTTGTGGAAGAAGCAATAATGAACACTGCCATTAACACGAATATATTAATTTCTTACTGAAAAAAATCTGCTCAGTCACCGTCTCAAAATGCAAAAGGACCACAGTTTTTCATTTCCTTTATAAAAAGTTAAATTTAAAAAGTTTATACAAGAGGGACTTCTGGAATGTTGGTAATGCTTTTATTTTTTTAGCCTAGGTGATAGTTCCAGGAAATGTTTTAACTTTGTGGATAATTCACTAAGCTATATATTTTTGTTGTGGAAACTTTTCTGCATGCACATTCTAAAACAAAAGAGTTTTTTTTTTTTTTCCCCCTCTTTTTTTTTTTTTAATTTTATTTTGATTTGGGTGAAGATTTACAGAGTAAATTCACTTTTCCTACAGCAGTTCACATATACTTTGTCTCATATCATTGACCACAATTTAGCACAATGCAACAGCTCCCCTCCCACTTCCTCTCCATAGTTACCTCTTCCCAGTGTCCATCCCTTCATACTCTTCTGTACCCTGAGCTGTCTCCCTGTGCATAAGCAGCCCTTACTTCTCCCATGATTGTTCTCTCCAGGGTGTGTGTCTACTTGAGGTAAATGTTTAACTCACATGCCTGTACTTTGTTTGGCTGGAAACCACAGGTGTGGGTTCAATTCCAGACCTGAAGGGCAGCTAGGGGCCATAGTCTCAGTGGTTCCACCAAGCTCTATTCGACCAGCAAACCTGGTCCCCACCTTCTTAACAAAAGTGTTTTTAAAAAGAATTTTATTATTCAGAAATTCTATGACAGCTAAAAATGAACCAGATGCGTCACTAATAGCACTGCATGTCATTGGGCAAACTGATATTAATAGGTATCAACAATTAGCTTTCACAAATAATAGACTTTAAATCCCAAATGAACATAAAGACACTGTGAATAAGCTTTGCAGATGGTAACATATTTAAGAGTAAATGTAAGAAAAGCTTTTTCTCTTAGTTACATCTTAGGAGGCTACTTTTACCAATTTTGACCAGTTTTGTTTATTAAAAGTCTATTGTAATAAATAACAAAACATCTTCAAGGAAAAAACTTTCCTTAAAGCTTTTGGGAAAGATTATCTCTTAGAAATCAGTTTTAAAATGCAAAGCAGGTTTGAGGTAACATTTATGCCTTTCAAAAAAACTGTATTTCTCCCTATCTACAGAGCCATTCTCACACATTATAATCTGAAAAAAAAAAAAAAAGTCTGATTACTTTTGCCTCTTGTTTTAGAAATATAATCTTCCAAATACATTTATTCATTTCAAATATTAAAAAAGCTGAATTTAAAGTTTTACTCCAAATTCATATGCTATAAAACCATACATTTAAGTCTGAAAGTGCTAAAAAGACAAGTATGGTCTAACATACTTCTGCTAAAGGGGCAAATCTCAAGCTTCTCTGAGCAGAAAATTTGAGTTTAAGTGATTATTTGTCAGAAAATTCTCATGATGCAACAATGGTCTCTCTAAGGCTAGAGCTGCAGTAAGCAACAATATGGTTTCCAGTTGTCCACAAGTACTTATGAAAATGCTCTCCCACAGAATGTAAAAGGATGTATTTAATAATTCAAAAGAAAGTACATAGAAATTGTATCCTGCTTTACTCATTCCCAAATTTCAATATAAAACCCAGTGAACTGAGTTTAGAAAAAAACAAATATTTCATGATAGATGCTTTACATATTTTGTCTGTCTTTCATACTCATAATTTTTATAAAGGAATTAACCTCCTTCTACAGACAAGAAAAACTGCACATAGTTACAAAATCAGTCAAGGGAAGAGATGACACCTGATGGATTACAGAAGCAAGGTTCTTTCCACTGTACTGAACTATTCTTATCCCATTTGTTCTGTCTCCTGATTTATGCTTTCCCATTAAATTATGCTCCATTTGCAATAAAAATTATGGCATAAGAATAAAATGGAGGCGGTATAGAGATTAAATTCTAAGTCATTAAATGATCAATTATCACTTTACTTTTTGTTTTAAAAAATCACAGCAATGACTTACTAAGCACCTACTAAATACCAGGCGCTTTACACTTAATTATCCTAAGAACTAACATATACATACACATACACTCCACAGATCTACGTAACCACATAAAGTTCAGTCAACTCATGAGATAGGAAACATGATAATAGATTATGGAAAGAAAACAAAAAAGAATAAAATTATTATGATGACTTGGTATATAGAGGAGTAGAGAGGTAAAAAAATTTTTTAAATAAAATATAGTTGAATATTTATATCTACTGCTTACCAGTTTTTCTTTGAATGTGTTTTTTTCCAGCTTCCCTGAAAGCAACCATGGCTCTGAAGAAAGCGCGGAGAACTGCCCACCGGAAAACAGCTACTGGATCAATTCCAATCATCCCAGATATAAATGCATTCTTGCTACTTCTCAGAAGAGCTACAATATCTGGACGCATATGATCTGTATTTTTTTCCCGGAAATCCTACATGAAAAGAGTACCAGTGTTATTTATTTCTTTATTTTAAGTACTGAAACCAAGAAGATTGTGACATGTGTGAGTGGTGGTTGAATAAAAACTACAGAAATGATTTCTATTCTGGGTAGCTAACTGGTCTAAGTATCTTCTACAAAGTCCCAGCCAATTCTATAACTCCTGAATTCTATAAAACACACAAAGTAGAATGAATATTCCACAATTGTATTGCACCTTGTTAAAATGTAGGTCAGTGAAAGCCTCTCTGAAAGAATATCACATAAAGTGATAAGAGAGTTGAAAAATAAAAAGAAGCCAGTCATAAGAAGATGAGAAGAGCATTCCAAGCAAAAGAACCACCTCCTACAAAGATCTTACAGTGTTAATGACTTGGACAAATTAACAGAAAAGCATTAAGACTAGGGGATGAAATATAGTGGGCAAAGGTGAGAGTAGCAGAATATTAGGCAAATAAATAAGCATGTTTACGCTCTGTAAGTCTGAGCAAGGAGTTAGATCATATACAGTGGAAAAGAAAGTCACCGAAAGGGAAATGACATGAGCCAACTGGTGTTTTATAATAAATACTGGTTGCTGTGGAGAGAAAGAATGAAAAAAAAAAGGGGGATCAGTGATTGCAATATTCCAGATAAGGGCTGATAATGACCTGGACTAAGTGGATGGTAGCAGTGGAGAGGGAGAGCAGTTGTCATATTTGGAATATGTTTTGAAGGTAAAGAAAAAAGGACTTGTTGATAGATTGGGGGATGGTAAGAGAGTGAGAGATAATCAGGCTATCATCTATATTTTCTATGTAACTAAAAGTGCCATTTGCTGATATGGAGAAGACTAGAACATGAACAAGTTTGGGAATGAGAAGTAGGGCTTAAAAGATCAGCTTTGGCTCTCTCAGCTCCTTCCTTCCAAGTTGACAAAGAAAAGGAGGAACAATGGCTGTGTCAAAAAGGGATGTAGCCATGTGCAGCCTATTCTCTGCAAGAACTGTGCTTGCTGCATGTCCAAGTACAAGGCCATTAAGAAATTCATAATTTGAAACACAGAAGAGCCATAACCCTTTCTGAAGTGAGTGTCTTCAATGGATATGCACCTTCCAAGCCGTACACGAAACTACATTATTGTGTGAGTTGTGACATTCACAGCAAGGTGATCAGAAATTGTTCTCCTATGGGCAGAAGGACAGACTACCCCATCCTAACTTAGACCTGCACGTGTTGCCCCACACCCTTCACCAAAGCCCATGTGAAGATTTGAGTCCATAAAGGCTGAAGAAAAACTAACCTGGGGGGGAGGGGAGGAAAGAAATTATACTTTAAAAAAAAAAAATCAGCTTTGTCCTTGTGATATTTGAGAAGGTGAGGATATTAATAACAGATAATATTGAGAGGTTACTATGTACCTGGCGCTCTTTTATGTAGTTTATATGTGTTATCTCATTTTATCCTCAAACAACTCCTTGAGGTAGATATTATTACCATTTTTAGAGATGAGGAAACTGAATACAGAAAGGTTATATAACTTGTCCCATATCATTCAATAAATAAGCAGAATATCATTCAATAAATAAAAGGAGGGATTCAAACATATTCATAATCACTATACTGTGTCTGCAGATAAACATCAAGTGGACAGCCAGATATATGAGTTTGAAGTCCTAGAAAATATACTTGTTATCAACAGCATATAGATTTTTAAAGCTCCTGGACTAGATAAGATTATCTAAGGACTGTAAATATGTGTAAGGAAGATGGGCGATCTACTTCCATAAAGATTTACTGCCTTGGAAACCCAACTGAGGTGTCTATGAGTCAGAATCTACTTGACAGCAGTGGACTTAGTTTTTCATTTTGGTGAAAATATGCAGTAATAACCATCTGCCACAGAATATGGCGCAGAGAGAGAGAAAATAACAAAGTAAGTTAAAATGTTCCAAGGAAAGACGAGAAGGGCAAGAAGCTTACACTTTGAAAGAAAGTCCAAGACTAATATGTAGAGTCTAGGCGTTTGTCTGTAATCTTACAACTACAACCACTTACCAAAACGGAAAACATAATAACTTGGTGAGTACGTCACTCCAAGTTGGAGCAGCTTCAAAGAATGCTTCTAACTCCAATTACATCAGGAGTATTGTCTAGTATGAGCTCATTTACCCTCATGCAGGTTAGATTCATCCCATTTCCTCTCCTAATTTTTCCTTATTCTCCTGTGACTGAGAAGAAGGGAAAGGGGCAAACAAACCAAGAGCCTTGCTCTCTGACTTGTACTGAAATATACTTTCAGCAAGAGTGCATATTATAAAAGAAAGTTGGTAAAACGGAGTAAGGGTTTTCAAATCCACATCACTACCACCCACTACTATCACCAGGTAATACCTACTAAGGGAAGACAAGGAGTCAGGCAGTAAGTACTTTACTTATTTCATTCAAAGAATGAAAAGAGGGATTCAAACACATTCATACTGATAAATAAAGAGAGATAAGTAGTTTGCCAAACATCAAACAGTAAGTACCAACCCAGGAACTGTAACATCAATCTGCCCTACTCAGAAGATCACACCTATTAATCACTAACTACACTGTACCAATCTAAAATTCTAGAATTATTTTCCATACCTGTCAAGTGTTGATAGTGACCAATGAATGATCTTCATTTTTCAAATCAAATGGTATTTTCTCTGTCCTCATATTACTAAATTTCTCAGTACATTTGATATAAATGACCACATCATTCTTATTAAAACTCCTCTTCTATTTTCTTTAATGTGCTTTTTTTTTTTTTTAATTGTGATCTGGATGTAAATTTAGAGAGCAAATTCACTTTCCATACAGCAGTTCACATATATTTTGTCTCATGACATTGGCCACAATTTACCACAATGCAACATCTCCCCTCCTACTTCCTTCCGATAGTTACCTCTTCCCTGTGTCCATCCCTCCATGCACTCCTGCCCCCTGAGCTGTCTCCCTGTGCATAAGCAGCCCTTCTTTCTCCCATGATTGTTCTCTCCAAGGAGCATATCTACCTCAGGTAAATGTTCAACTCATATGCCTGTCTATTGTTTGGCTGGAAGCCACAGGCGTGGGTTCAATTCCAGACCTGAAGGGCAGCTAGGGGCCATAGTCTCAGTGGTTCCACCAGGCTCTATGGGACCAGCAAACTTGGTCCCCCCCTTTTTTTTCTCCAAATGATTGAGTTTTGTTCCACATTGTTCTCCCTCTCTATCCAGGATCTCCTACAAAGATCCACTTCCACATGGTTGACAGTAGTAGCCAGGCACCATCTAGTTCTTCTGGTCTCATAGTCGTATAAGCTGTAGATTGGATGGTGTACCAGTCACTAGGACTAATTGTTTCCATGAATTTTTTATTTTCTTCATTCTTCTTTGCTCTGGATGAGGAGAGGCCCATTGTTGCATCTAGCTGGCAGCTTGCAAGCTTTTAAGATCCCAGTCACTACTTGCCAAAGTAGGAGGTGGAACAATGTTTTGTGTAGTATGTTATGTCAATTGAGCTTGATGTCCTCTGCAACTATGGTCCTGGGCCCACAGGTTCAACTACTCAGTCCCTCTTGGTAGCTGGCTGTGACCAAGCAGTAACTGCAACCTTGCCCCTTGTCAACCCTACCATACACCTGGGAATTCAGATCATACACATAAACTTATAGGACCGTTGTCTGCCAAACCTATATATGTTCTTGGGTACACGCCCCACTTCATAGACATACCTGATAGTTCAGCCTGTCCACCCATCTATCCATCCGTATGCCTATTTTTGCCTTCACTGACAACGCCGTACTATACGTACAAAAGGGTTCATCTTTGTTGTCTGTATGCTTTTGAGGTTTACTACTTACCTCTTGTGTAAACAAGAGTTTACAGTTTTCAGTCCCCATTGCTAGTTTCATATTGGAAATTCTTAGCATTCTTAGTTTTTTCACTCAATCCTCTTACATCACGATCTCAACTATATCTGTGTTTTAAACATTACATGATAAGGATCAAATGTGTATTCCCAGCTCAGATTTCTCTTATGTCTTAAATCCATTTATATAACTTGAAAGAAAATGTGTAATTAATTCTTACTTATATGTCTAGAAAGCATTCTCTAGTGAAAGCATGTGGGCCTGAAATTTTGTTCATGGAAAACTTTTAAATAATTAATTCAAATTATTTAATAGACATAGGATTTTCAGATTTTCCTATTTTTTCTAAAGTTTTGGTAAACTGTGTTTTAAATGCATTTATCCATGTCATAATAGCTGTCAAATGTGTTATCAAAATGTGCTCAAAAAATTCACCTTGTCACATTGTCACAATGTCACATTGGTCAGTTGTTTAATAGTGTTATACAACTTTTTCATATTTTTACTGATTCTGTGTCAGCATATTCTGTTAGTTTCTGAGAGACCTGTGTTGAACTATGATTGTGAACTTGTCTAGTTCTACTTTTGCTGTCATTTTGTTTCATATACTGTGAATCCCTGTCATTAGGTATACACTAGATGTTTATACCTAATGTAGGTATACATTAGATGGTTATATCTACCTGCAGAACTGATTTCTTCTTTCATTATGAAATGTTCCTCTTTATCTAGAATGATACTTTTTGTCTTAAAAGTCTACTTCATCTGATAATAATATAATTTTACCAGATTTCTTTTGATTAGAGTTTATACAATGTATCCTTTTACTTTCAATCTATCTGATTAGCACCACAACATGGATGAATCTCACACACACAAGTGTATACACTCTATGATTTCATTTATCTGACACTTAGCAACAAGCAAAACTAGTTACAGATGATAAAAGTCAGGGTAGTGCTTACTTCTGAGGGAAGAATAAGCTGGAAAGGAGCGTGAAGAAAATCTATACTTGAATTTGTAAACTTTATGTACCTTATGATTTTATAGCTTAAGTTTAAAAATATATATATATATATATATATTCTCAATATTTTTCTAAAGCCTGCTCTTTCCCCATCTTTCTATCTCAGGAATAATATATATCTCTAATTTACTCATCTACAATAAGTCACTTATTCACCTAGAATCCATCAATAAAGTCTTTACTTCCAAAATAGATTTCATTTTCATCTGAATCTTCCCATTACTACTAACACCTTCTGGTTCAGTTTACCTTAACATTGCACCACAACTATTAAAAAAGCTACCTGCCTGATCACCCAGCTTCCACTCTTACTCTCTGCTATCTCTTCTACTCAAAATGACCAAAGCAATGTTTTAAAAACATACATCACATTCCTTCCTTCAATTCTTTTCACGATACCCCAAAGTAATTTCAACAAAAACCAAACTCTTTTAACTTGGCCTAGAAGCCCTAACCGACCCACTGTCCATTCCCTGAATTCATTTCATGCCACTATCTCTCTTGCTCTCTACACTCCAACAACAGCAGCCTGTTTTCAATTATTTCAAAAGATTAAATCTCCCCTACCTCATGACTTGTAATATTCACCATCCCAACTCCTCACCAAGTTACTACTTACTTCAGGCCATCTCTTAAAATTTAAATTTTTCAGAAAGGTGTTTTATTGCACTAGCCACTAATTAAAAATAGATCTATCTACTATCTCACAATTTTGCCTCATAGAATTCATTCTTTTATTTATAGCAGAGAGCTTCATTTTCATTTGTGTGTGCGTGTATACATGTGGCATGCATATGTAAATACACTCACACATACATACATACATAAATATGTATGCATATGATGTATATATTTATATGTATATAGAGAGTCAGGATGATGGCTACCATTGTCATTCCCAATAGTTTTGTTCAGTGAACACTTCGAGAATAACTGGATGAATGCAAAAGTGATCTTAATTTGACACTCACTTCAAAACCCAGGAAAAAACATATTACTCCACTAACTCCATATCTTCACTGCCTTGCCTGGGAAATTAAATGTCTTAAATGGTAGGCTAAAACATCAAGTGGTAAAGGGTAACAGACTCATCAATTACAAACAAATGGACAAAATTATGAAGATTCCCTCCATAGGGGTTAGGAGTTCCACTACACTCATTAGGAGTGCACAGGCTCATGCATACCTAATGGCGCATAGAGACATGAAGCCTGTCAGGCCTCATGAATCTAAGAGAAGTAATCTGACAAAAACGAGTTTGAACTAGCAGGTCTGAGACAGACAGACACTATTCTTTTGGATATAACAAAGGCTCTTAGGATTGATAACATCAGGTTTGTCTGTAGGAGGAAACCAATAAAAACACTTCTGTGATTGTTATGTTTGTATGTCAACTTGGCTAGGCCTGGTTGAGTGGCTGGGCAGCTGGTGGTAGTTATTCCACATGATGAGACTGGCAATCAACTCCATGGTGGGATCTACCACAAACAGCTGAGTAGCTGCCTTTGAGATGAGGTCTGCTTCCTGTATTTAAGGAGAAGCTTTGAGAATGGTCTCGAGCCTATGACACACTTGGACCCTGCATGTAGCCGTGTCATTGCTCAGCAGCCTGCTATGCTCTGCCGACCTTGGGACTTACAGTGGACTTAAGTTAATG
>NW_006921602.1:1390105-1398163 GCF_000298275.1 Orycteropus afer afer | reverse complement strand
TGTTAAGGCCATCCCATTTGTGGTATATTTCTTGTCAGAGCAGCACTAGGTAACCAGAAGAACTTCCTAAGACAGTAATGTATTGAAAAGCACTTTTACTGACCAGAAGCCTACACTAACCACAAAGAAGGTAGGATGTCAAGGACAGTGATACAGTTAAAAACACACCTCTGCCTTGAAAGCATGGTCAATGAAAAATTTACTTACCTTTACACCATATTTAACTTTCCCCGCATAATGATTTATGATGAAAGCAGGCTCCATCACAGCTGGAAATTCAATGTAAGAATTTTCTTCATGCTGATGCTTAAATTTGTCTAGCAATGTTTGATTTGTAGCCTGTGGAAAGCTGAATTTTAAAAAGTTAAAAAGTGATAATACTAAAGAAAGACATAGCAACTACTGCAGTCTTTTAAAGTAGCTTATAGTTACAGTGCCATCTAACACACTTAGCCATTTTCAACGAGCTTTCATCTATATAATCTAATCTAATTTTCAGATTAAAAAATGAATATAACAATTATTGGATTGGATCGAAAGTTATGACTTGCCCAAACTCACACTCTGCAAGTAGAAGAACTGAGAATGTAACTCGGGTCTTCATTTAAATTAGGATGCACTGTGCTACACTACTGCAAAATCCAAAGGAAAATAAAAACCAAATCAGATTTTGTTTGGGGCCTAGAATTTACAAAAAGGAAACAATTCCTCAATTTGGATAGATATTTAAAATTAATAGTCATTCTTTACTTCCTTATTTCTCCAGATATAAATTCAGAATTGTCTTAGTGATACCAATTACTACATATTTTTATAGACTGTATATTATCACTTCAAATATACAACAATGGGCTTGTATTCACTGATGAAAGCTTCATATCCAGGAATGACTCAGATAACATTTATCAGGAATTAACTGCATAAAAGGAAATGTGGAGATATAAAATTTAGAGGAGAAAAAAAATCACTAGTTGTTGGGAATAATAATTGAAGGGTTTGCAGAGGGCACAGGAGGCAGTACACAAGATAGACATTAAAGGCTGTGTGTTGTTGCTGTTATGTGCCGTCAAGTCAGACCCGACTCACAGCAACCCCTCCTTGGGTTTCCGAGGCAATATCACTACAGAAGTAGATTGCCCTATCTTCCTTCCGAGGAGTGGCTGTGTAGAAGTTTCAAATAAAGGAAATATACAAAAGGGAGAGCAAGTGTCTTTCAGGGAATATTTTTGTTTAACTGTAGCTAAAATAATAAGAACTGAAGAACTGATGAGACATGAAGTTGTAAAAATGTTGAATACTAGATGTACTATTCAAAAATGACTCCAAAATTATAACAATGGTTAATTACATAGTATATGTTGGAATCAATGAGGAAAAAGAATAGTTTCTGGTGTCAGATAGTCACAGTTGAGATGATTAGGTCTCTGACCTTGGGCAAACTAAGCAACTTTTTTGAGAACTTGTTTCCTAATCCATAAAATGGGTACTTTATCAAGTATCACAATGCTGGGAGAGCTCTGGTGGTGCAGTGGTTAAAACATTAGCTGCTAACCAAAAGTTCAATATTTTGAGCCCATAAAGATTTACAGCCTTGGAATCCCTATGTGGCAGTTCTACTTTGTCTGGTAGGGTTACCATGAGTCAGAATCAACTTGATGACAGTGGATTTAGTTTTAGTGAAAACATCTAACAGCAGGTGGCACCCTATAGGGATTTCAAACATGTTATTCCCGTAATCATCTAGGCCTGCAATTGCAATCAAATGTCTTCCTCAAAATACTTCCTTCATCTAGGTGTTCCTTTCCATTTTGGAACTCTAAACCACTCAGAATGGATTATTACAACTCTTACAACCTGAAACAGAGACTACAGCAACAGTCTTTGACTAGTCTCTCTGATTCTAATCTGACCTTATTTTCAGTCATCAAAATATTTATCAAAATAAACTTTACTACAATAATGCTTAAATCACGTCACTCCTCTACTCAAAAAAATCATGAATCACCAAGGCCGTAAGACTGACTTGAAGCTCCTAAATCTAGGCCAACGCAATGTCTGCAAGTGCATGTCCCACTACTACACAGCAGAATTCTTCTCTCAAGCAGTATGCTCACCTCATTGCCTCTAAGCAAGGTTTTACTTACCTTCCAATTTACACCTCTGTAATCAAAAAGCATGTGATTTATTTTTCCCTTACTTTTTAATGGAGAACAGAAATTGCCAAAGGAAGAAAGCTAGAAATGAGAACACCCTTTACTCCAAATTAGGAATGACAGAAAGGAATACGGTCCTGTATTCATCATTCATTCATTTGTGGATAATAGCAAGCAAAAGAGTTTGGAACCAAGAGGCAAATCAGACAGTACTGTTTATTTCAAAGTTCTCAATCTAGCCCAAAAGCTATCTGCAAGGATAGCATAAGATCAGTGTTTCTAAGGATGTAAGAGGTACCTTTGGAGCTTTCAAAAACAGCAATACCTGGACCCCAAATCCTGTGATTTAGATTTAATTGGTCAGGGTGGTGACTTAGCACCAGTACTATTTATAAACTCCCCAAGTAATTCTTATATGCAGGCAAGATTGACACATGCTTCCCTAAATAAATGCTTTGTTGCTGTTGTTGTCATGTGCCGTCGAGTCAGACCCAACTCACAGTGACCCCTCCTTGGGTTTCTGAGGCAGTATCACTACGGAAGTAGATTGCCCAACCTTCCTTCCAAGGAGTGGCTGGTGGGTCTGAACCACCAACCTTCTGGTTAGCAGTCAAGTGAAGTCCCTTAGGCACTACCAGAGCTACCAGAGCTTTAGTCTGTGTTAAAATGCAGATTCTGATTCAATAAGTCTGGGTTGGAAGCCTCAGAATATGCATTTTCAACAAGCTTCAAGGTGCTGCCAGTACTGCTGTCTGTAGCTCAGACTTTGCATACCACAGGAAACACTGATTTTTGGCTTATGTAACCTAACACCTTACTCATACCTAATTCTGAGATTCTGTGTACACTATTCCTACTTCCTACATGCCACACAGCATCCTTCAGAATCTAGTTTAAACAACAATATCCAAGGTCACACACCAGTAAGTAGCACAGATGAGATTAACCAAGGTTTCTGACTTAAAACTCATGCATCTAAAGCACTACAGATACTTGAATGAAGCAGGAATACCATTAAAGATTATCTCACACTATATGTAATCTATAAAACAAAATATTTCTTTAGAGGAAAAAGTCAGGCTAAGTGAGTCCTAAAATAACTCTTCCTAAATATTACTAATTTTTTTTTCAATCCTACTTTACAGGTAAATAGCAGAGGAAAAATATTTCATGTTTTCATGCATCTTCTGGAATGTTAAGGCATAGTGACAAAAGTGGTCAATTTACAAGAGGAGACTATAACTACAGAACTGACTTAAAGAGAAGAAACTAATATTAATATTTATTTTAAAATTTATATGGAAGACTGAATATAGAAATTGAATTGAAGAGCTGAACAAGTTATCCAATCCAGGCAACTACCTACAACAGTATCTGGCATATGATGCAAAATAACACTGTGATAGGGAATTCATTACTTTAGGAAACAGATGCTAATCAGTCATGTGAAACAACAGTACTTAGTTCAAACCATAAGCTTAAAAGTCATAAAAATACTTGGGTAGTTTGAATGTCAAATCCATCATTTACTACCTATATGTATTTTTTCTTAAATGTTGTTGTTGTTGTTGTTATGTGCCGTGAGTCGGACCCGACTCATAGTGACCCCTCCTTGGGTTTCTAAGGCAGTATCACTATGGAAGTAGATTGCCCAACCTTCCTTCTGAGGAGTGGCTGAGGGGTTTGACCCGCCAGCCTTCTGGTTAGCAGTCAAGTGCCTTAGGCACTATGCTACCAGACTCCTTTTTCTTAAATAGCTTAAACATTTTTATTCTTCATGTAAGTATAAAATAAATCAAACAAAAAAGAACTACTAATCATTTGCATATGAACAACAATCGTTCTCAAAACTAAGTATCAGAATCATCTATAAAGCATTCCAAACAAACGGTATCTGAGCTCCATCCCAGATCTACTCATTAATGGTTTTCTACGCAAGCAGAGATAAGGACCGCTAACCCTACAACTTTATAAGAGATAATATTTGTCCAAGACACACAAATAGAAGAAACTTTTACACATCTACGGATAAAAAATTAAAATACTTTTTATTTGTGCTAATACATTTAGATTATGAATGAAAGCTAGTCAAAATAGTGAGAGAGTAGGTAGTATGGATATTAGAACTGTTGGCAATCGTCTTTTGAATATATTTTTCATTCTGCCAATATTCCTTTCTATTTATATGTAGCAATTTTGTGTGTTTATGGCTATGAACATGGTGACAAATAATTTACCATACAAACCAGAGTATTTCAGAGAGGAAAATGAAACAGGCATAAATTTTTTTTTTTTGGGGGGGGGCCACACAAACTAAAGTTTATTAAAGAGACAAGAGGCTGGTGAGGGAGAGACAGAGAAGGGCTCTCACCTATGCTAGCCTCCGGTCTCTCCCACACATAAACTTTAGACTATTGCACTCTAAATCTAGGGTCTAGATGGACACCCTGCCTAAGATAAGAAATTCCCAATATCACCTATCCTACTTTAAGTGGTAAAATATTACGTAATAAATCAAGTGACCTAATATAATTTCTACCTTTTTTTTTTTTTTTTTTTTTTACTAATTAGTCACAGAAAACCTATATATCCTCCACCATTTGTCTTTCCAATTCTAGAGTTTCTATCTCTTAGGATTAGTTAACTATAAATATTTTATAGAGTATTGAAAGCACTTTGATGGATGCTACAGAAAGCTTTATTTCTAAAGTTTACATTTAAGTTTGATATACTGAATGGTGTTAACAAAGAATGGCAACTAATTGACATTTTGACACCACCTGCACAGCTAGGATAGACTTCACTAATCTACTGTGCTTGGAAGGAAGGCTGGGCAATATACTTCCGTAGTGGTATCGCCTTGGAAATCCAAGGAGGGGTTGCTGAGTCAGATCCGACTTGATAGCACATAAAAACAACAACAACAATCTACTGTGAAATTTTTTTCTAATGAAAATGTAAACTGCTACCACATCATATATAAAAATCAATTCAAAAAGAGAATATGTAAAAATGAACTATACACACACACACACACCCCAACAAATTTAACATTAAAGTGTAAAAGAGAAATAAAGAAAAACAAGGAAAAAATGAGTTCAATAGTGAAGTTCGTTCTACTTACCAAGAACCACTCAAAAAAGGGAACCTTCGGCTCTTTATTTGATAATATAAAAAGAAAGCTTAAGACTTACAAAGACACAAAAAGCCCAAATGGCAAATAACACAATTAAAAAGAAATCATACTCACTTGCTTTCCTCATCTAAAAGATGGAGCAGTCCTGTTGGTTTCTTGCTAATAAGGTTTATACAACAGGTATTATCAATATAATCTATATTGTGCCAGCTGATATCTTCAGTTCTATATTCCTCCTAGGAAACCAAATAGCAAAATAGCAATTTATTCAACTTGTAGAAAATAACAGTTATATAATAATAAGGATTGAAAAGCTCTGATCAGGTGTTAGGAATTGAGTTATGTCCTGAAAAAAATGTGTGTTGTAAATCCTAACCTCTGTTAACTGTGGTTATAATCCCATTTGGGAAAGGTTTGTCTTTGTTGTATTGATGAAGTAGAATTAGTATAGGATGTATCTTGAGTCAATGGCTTTTGAGATAAACTCAAGCTCCCAAGAGAGATGGGGTAGAACAGATGCCAAGGCATATGGAAATTTCGAAGGAAGCAAGAAACTGGAACTAAAGAGACAAGGATCTTCTTCTAGAGCCAATAGAGAAAAAGCCTTCCCCTAGAGCCGGCACCCTGAATTCAGACTTCTAGCCTCCCGAACTATAAAAAAAAATAAATTTGTTTGTTAAAACTATTCAATACTAGATAAGGGAGAATTTGGTAGTGTTGCTCTAACCTAAAATGTGAAAGTGGTTTTGGAACTGAATAATGTAGAGAGACCAGAAGAGTTTTAAAGTGCCTAATAGTAAAAGCCTAGATTGCCTTGAAGAAACTGTTGGTAGAATTATGGATGTCAAAGGCATTTCTGGTCAGGGCTTAGAAGGAACTGAGGAGAGCATAAAGAAAAGCTCTATCATATTAGAGAATACATATGGCAACAGCAACAGAATGTTGCTAGAAATGTGGATGTTAAATGTGCTTCTGGTAAGGTTTTAAAAGAAAATAATAAATATGAGATGGGACAATAGAGGAAGGGTGATGCTTTTTATGCAGTCACAAAGAACTGGTCTGAATTACATTCAAAGGTTTGTTCAAGGTAGAACTTGTAAGTGATTAACTTGGATATCCATCTGATTCGATTTCCAAGCAGGATCTTAAAGGGGCCACATGGTTTCTCCTTGCCACTTAAAATAAAAATCAAGAGAAGAAATGGACTCAAAAATGAACTGTGCAAAACGAAAACAGAATTTAAAGATTTGGAAAATTCCATTATACACACTAAGGATGTTCACAAGGACACAGCTACACAATCTTTTGTTAAAGAGATTTAAGCTGCAACTGATGGATATAACCAATTACTACAGTAGAAAACGAATCATCTCAGCCTGAGAAAGAATGAAAGGAAAGAACACTGGAGCTTGAAATTCTACAGGCAGGTAACAAGCCAAAGAAGATGCATCTGTAGTTCTCCAGGAAAAGAAAAGGACCATCTCTGGAGGAGTCTGGAGATCAGTAGCACTGTTGGTAGGAGCAGGGCAAGCAGGGCCTTCTTGGTTTCAGAGGATGGGGCCATGGTCTCGTGCACGTCAAAGAGTATGGCCACAATCCCCTAGGTTTCAGAGTCTGATCGTACCCACTCAGCTCTGTAGTGTGGGGCTGGCATTATGGTATGCCAGGGGAATGGGGCCACTACCCAATGCTGAGACAGTAGAATTGACATGTGCAAGGGGCAGAAGAACAAGGCCTGCTGGAGAAAAGGGAAAGGGGTTGCCATTCAGAAGAATTAGCAGAGTGGGGCCACCCAAAGCAGAAGGAGCCGAATTGCTTGCGTAGTGGGTGGGAAAAGCAGAGCTGAGGCTCTACTTTTCAAGGCTTGGGGTCTCAACAGAGAATCCGGAGGGTAGGGCTAACATCCAGAGCCTGAAGGGCAGAGGCACTGCCCAGATGATCTCACAAAAGAGGATTACTTTCAAGGCTTCAGAGGTAATGGAATTTTTCTACTGGATTTTGGACTTGCTTGGTACCCATTATCCCTTCTTTCCCTCCAATTTCTCCAATTTGTAATGCAAATGTCTACCTTGTACCTGTTCTACTACTGTACTGTGGAAGCAGAGAACTTGTATTCTAGATTTCACATATTCATTGATGAAGAGGAATTTTGCCCTAGGATGGAATACTCCTAAAGTGTAAACTATATTTGACTTAGTTGACTCAGAAGATGAGATTTTAGACTTCTAATAGATTTAAGACTTTGGGAAGGATGTGATGTGGTGAAATATGTTTTTGCATATGGTTAAGGACATGAATTTGGAGAGGGGAGGGAGGCAAAGGATGGAATGTTATGTACCAAATTGTGTCCCCCCAAAATGTATTATAAATCCTAACCCCTATGCCTATGGTTATAATCCAATTTGAGAATGGGTTGCCTGTTATATTAATGAGGCAGGTTAGCACAGGGTGTGCTTCAATAAACCTCTTTTGAGATATAAAAGAGGTCAAACAAGCAAGTGAGAAGCAGAGAGTGGGGAAGAGAGATGCCAAAGCATATGAAGTTCTCCTAGGAGTAGAAGCTTAGAAGAGACAAAGACCTTCCTCCAGAGCTGACACACAGAGAAAAGTCATCTTCTAGAGCCACTGAACTCAGACTTCTAGCTCCTAAACTGTGAGATAATGAATTTGTTTATTAAAGCTACCTACTTGAGGTATTTGTTATAGTGTTATAGTTATATTAGACAACTAAGCCTCCAAAGAGGTTTAGGAGAATAGTCTACACTTTTA
>NW_006921602.1:1387815-1389396 GCF_000298275.1 Orycteropus afer afer | reverse complement strand
GGTTCAAACCCACCAGCCACTCCTCAGAAGGAAGGTTGGGCAATCTACTTCCTTAGTGATACTGCCTTGGAAACCCAAGAAGGGGTCACTATGAGTAGGGACCAACTCAGTGGCATACCACCACCACCACCACCACCACTGTTTTAGCTACACTACCTGATGACTACACTATGTAAGAACATACAATAAAACCTAATTTCTCCCATATGATTCCAAGCCACCAAAAAGAACTACAAGTATGTTGGCTCAACAATCAATTTAATGAAACAATTTCTGAGCAAAGTAGGAAACGATCACCTTTCATCTTCAGTGATATAAATCATATGGAATTCACCTATACTTGACTTTGGCTTATTGTAAACATTTTTTTTTTTTAAATGGTTTCAAATTCCAAAGTTAGAAAACTCAAAGTTCAGGCCTTGACTAACAATTCAAAATCCTCTCATCAAGCCTGTTTCTCCTTAGTTTCTGTAACAGGGAACACTCTTTCATTCATCTTTGTGATGATTTCACTTTTAGACTGCTTTTCAGAAAGATGCCCCTGAGAATCTAAAGTAGATGGTTTCTACATCAGAGTGTTATTAAGGCAACAAGAACATATCCTAACCCCCTAACAGTTTTAGCATTCACTGGTAACACTTCACACAAATCAATTAATTCTCTGTAAATATGGTAGTTTTGCAAAATATTGATTTTGTGACCAGTTTCCTTCTGTATTTATTATTATCCTGAAAAAAAGAATGAACCTTAGTATAAACTACAGCTACTCTAACTAGGAGCACTGGTGATGCAAAAGTTAAGTGCTCAGCTGCTACCAAAAGGTCAGCGGTTCAAACTCAACAGTCGCTCTATGGGAGAAAAGACCTGGTGATCTGCTTCCACAAAGATTACAGCCTAGGGAACCCTTTGGGAAGTTCTACTATGTCCTACAGGGTGACTATGAGTCGGAATCAATTTGATGGCACAAAGCAACTCTTAATTACCAAAAGCCAAACTCACTGCTGCCAAGTCAATTCAACTCATAGTGACCTCTCCTTGGATTTCCAAGGTGGTATCTCTAGGGAAGTAGATTGCCCAATCTTCCTTCTGAGGAGTGGCTGGTGGGTTTGAACTGCCAGCTTTCCAGTTAGCAGTCAAATGCCCTACGCACTACACCACCAGAGCTCCTAACTCTTAATTATGGAAGGGAAAAGGCTTAATACTTTTACTTAACAATTTCAGAACCAGGAATTGCTGTATAAAGTCATCTGCTAAGAGTAGTAAGAAAGGTTTTTCCCCTTTCCTTTTTGCACTTGTTGTTGTTGTTGTTGTTGAGTGCCATCAAGTCGTTTCCGACTCATAGCAACCCCATGCGCAGCAGAATGAAACACTGCCCGATCCCGCGTCAACCCCACAGTCCCTCCTATACTTGAGCCCATCATCGCAGCCACCGTGTCAATCCATCTCATTGAAGGCCTCCCCCTCTTTTGTCAACGCTCCACCCTACCAAGTATGACATCCTTCTCCAGGGAATGGTCCCTTCTTACAACATGACCAAAATAGGTGAGACGAAGTCTGGCCATTCTTGCTTCCAAGGAGCAT
>NW_006921602.1:1377065-1384268 GCF_000298275.1 Orycteropus afer afer | reverse complement strand
TGATTGCTCTTCTCTCTGGCTTCCTGGCTTTTAATCCCCTTTCTCCTGCTCTTCCCGCCTGCTGCTTTGGGTGTCCCTGAGTTGTCTCTCCTCACCTGTAACCCTGGGGTTGCAGTAAGGGTAGCATATGGGAGAGTATGAGCATATGATCTTTTAAAGACATTACTAACAGCCCAAAAGCCCTCCTCATTGCTTCCTCCCAATGCAAACAACTCTTTCCCAAAATTATTACTCTAACTTCTAATAACATTGATAAGATTTATCTATTTACAAATATTATATACATAGAATCACACAATACATATTCTTATTGCAATATATGCTATTGCATGTATCTATAGCTCATTCATTTTAATTGCTGTTGGGCAAGGGTTGTAGAACATAGCCGGATTCATTCATTTATGCATTGTCAGCAGTTGCTTTCTCACTTAAACAGCATAGTTGAGTAGTTGTGACAAAAAACCTAAAACTTATTTGTCTGACCCTTTAAAAAGTGTTCCAAACTGTGCTATCAACCATTGATTTTGAAACTTTAATGTACAACAAAAAGACCTGGCAGGCTCTTTAAACAGACTGCTGGGCCTCATCCCTAGAATTTATGAATAAGTAGATATAGAGTGGAACCTAGAAGCTCAGGTAGCATTGTGCCTAAGGCATTTGACTGCTAACCAGAAGTCTGGAGGTTCAAACCCACCAGCCACTCCTCAGAAGGAAGACTGGGCAATCTACTTCCGTAGTGATACTACCTCAGAAACCCAAGGAGGGGTCACTATGAGTAGGATCCGACTTGAGAGTAGTGAGTTGAGGGTGGAACCTACAAATTTGCATTTCCAACAAATTCCCAGGTGATGCTGATGCTATAGCGTATTCTGTTGTATATATACACTAAAATTTAATTATTTAATTTATTCACCCATTCTATTATTGATAGACATTATAATTATTCCCAATTTTGGTTATTAAAAATAATGTCATTTTAAAAGGGGGGGGAGGGGGACCAGGTTTGCTGGTCCAATAGAGCCTGGTGGAATCACTGAGACTATCGCCCCTAGCTGCGCTTCAGATCTGGAATTGAACATACATCTGTGGTTTCCAGCCAAACAAAGACAGGCATGAGTTGAACATTTACCTCACGTAGATATTCTCCTTGGAGAGAACAATCATGGGAGAAAGAAGGGCTGCTTATGCACAGGGAGACAGCTCAGGAGGCAGGAGTCCATGGAGGGACTGGGAAGAGGTAACTATGGGGAGGAAGTGGGAGGGGAGCTGTTGCATTGTGGTAAACTGTGGGCAATGTCATGAGGCAAGGTATATGTGAACTGCTGTATGGAAAGTGAATGAATTTGCTCTGTAAACCTTCACTCAAATCACAATTAAAAAAATAAAATAATGCCCTTATATAAAGATTTCTGATGATATCTTTAAATGTAAAACTGCTGGTGAACATTTACATACATTTTGATAATAAAAACACAGGTGTTATAAACTACACATGTCTAACCTCAGCCCATACTGCCAAACACCACCAACAATGTGTAGGACTTTCTCTTGTACTACTCATTGTAATGTAAGTCTTTTTCATTTTAGGCATTCTTGTGAATGTCTAACAGACTGTAATCTCCCTGATGAATAATAATGGAGAACTCTTTTCCCACGTTTATTGCTCATTTGGATATCTTTCATGAAGTGCCTCTGTTCCAAAAAAAAAGAAAAATAAAAAAAACTCTCAGTAACACTTTTCTCTTGTTCTCAATCTTAGGGAGAAAATATTAAATTGGCTTCCATTTAAATATAGTATTATTATTACCTGTAGGTTTTCTGTAAATGCCCTTCACCAAGCTGAAGAAATTCCCTTCTATTCCTACTTCACCAAAACGTTACACTGTTTCTTTTATGAATGATTAGACTATGTATCAAATGTTTTTTCTACTTCTTATGAGATTATTTTGAGTCTTCATTTCCTTTTATTAATGAGGTCAGTTAAAATGATTGATGGTCAAATATAACACAAACCTTGAAAAAATTCAACTTAATTTTAATGTTATTAATCTTTTTTATATCTTGCTGGATTTGATTTGCTAATGTTACAACTTGTACAGTTCTTAAGTCTATGTTTATGAATGAGATTGACTTATAATTTCCACCTTTTAATAAATCCATTTGGAAGGAAGATTGGGCTATTACTGTTATCCTGACACCCCAAAATGAGCTGAGAATCATCTCTACTTTGTCAATTCCTTAGAATACTCTGTGTCAGACTGATACTATTTCATCTTTCAATGCTGGTAGAATTCACCAGTGAAGCCATCTTGGCTTGCCAGCCTTAATTATATATTTAATTTCTTTACTAGTTATAGAATCTGACTTTCTATTTCTAATTTTTTAGCTTTAAAAAATTCTGTTTTTCAAATCATTTGATGTATCTACGTACTGACAAAGTTCCTTTGTATATCCTATTAATAATCTTTTTAATATATGTAGGATCCATAATGATTCTGGTTATTTGTATCTCTTTCTGCCTCTGTCCCTCTGCCTGTCTCTCTCAAATGAATTTCTTGATGGGTTTTATCTGTTATTAGTCTTTTAAACATACTGATTTTTTTGCTTAACTGATACTCTGTCATGCTATATTTCTTCTCAATTTTTATTTGATTTTCTCCTTTATTTTTCTCCTTTCCTTTGATTCAGTTTGGTGATCTTTTTCCAACTTGTTGGGATGAACATCTGATCACTGATTTTCAGCCTTAAAACTTCCTAACAGTAGTAAATTTTCCTCTAAGTACAGCTTTAACTGTTTTCCACAAATTTTAATATGTAACACATTTAAGTTCATTACATTTCTATTTCTTCTTCAACTTCCAAGCTATTTAAGAGCATATTTCTTAATTCTTAACCATACAGGCTTTTTCCAATTATTTTACTATTGCTTTCTAGCATTATCCTATTTTGGTACTGAAATCTATGAAATTTCAATCTTTTGAAATCTGACCTGGCTTTAATGGTCCAGTATATGAACAAATTTTATATATATGTCATGTGGACTTAAACAAAATGTGTGTCCTGGACCTACTGGTAAAATGACGTACATATGTCAATTAAATATTTGTTTTTAAATTCTTTAAGATCTTTACTGATACAGGTCTCAGGTGTCAGGCCTAAGGACAGCTGGTGTTATGACCTACAGCACTCATGGGACTTAAATCTTCTATATCCTTTTATATCTTTAGATATTTTTTTTGTTTCCTTGATCTATCAGTTACTATTATTACAAATATATCTGTTTCTTGTTTTAATTAATTTTTGCTGTATATATATTAAGGCTATGTTGTCACGCACTAATAAATTTGGAATTGTTAAACTTATTGATGACCTGATTCTGTAAGCATTATGAAGTCCCCTTTTTATCTCTAGTAATACTTTTCACTGAAAAGTCTGAGATTAATACAGCTATACTAGCTTTTGTTGTTGCTGTTGTTGGCTTACTAAATCTTTTTGCATCCTTTGACTTTTGACCCCTCTGTGTGTTTATATTTAAATTATCTCTAAAACAACAAATTGTTTTATGTTCAATCGTGGGTTTTAGTTGGAGCAATCAATCAATTTATATTTAACTTAATCAATGATATCAACAATCTTACTTATCTGTCTTGCTTTCATGACATACCTTTTATTCTTTCTTTGATAACTTGAGTTGTTTTTATTCTACCTACCTCCTATATTAATATGATAGTTTTTATTGTTTTACTATTTATGGTTATTCTAGAAATTATAACTAGTATTCTTGTCTTACCATCATCTAACTTATGTCGTTCTATCAATTGCACTTAATGCCAAGGTTGTACCATTATCTTAAACTCCATTTACTCCCCTTCTAACTTAGGTGCTATGTGCCATTATATATTTTCATTCTATCTAAATATTAAACCACAGAAGGTTTTTATTTTGCTTAGTTCAATTAATATTTAGATTTACACATTTTTACACATTTCATTGCTCTTCATTCCTGCATCTCTGAGCTTCAATTAGGGATAATTTATGTAGGCCTAAAGATGCTTCACTTTCCAAGAAAATATCCCAGTTGTCTGGCTTCCATTTCTACCGAAAGTTTCACTGCCAGTTTTTTCTTTTTAATTTTTATTGTGATTTGGGTGAAAGTTCACAGAGCAAGTAAAAAGTTTACAGAGCAAGAAGAAGTTTTACATACAGCCATTCATACACATTCTGTCCGTAACACTGAATACAATCCTTATGATGTAGCATCTCTTTTCCTACTTCCTCCCCATAGTTACATCTTCCTGTGTCCTTCTCCCATGTATCCTGCCCCTTCTCCAAACTGTCTCCCCATGCAAACACTGCCCTTTTGTTCTCCCACAACTGACCGCTCCAATGAGTATATCCACCTGATGTAAATGTTCACCCAATATGCCTATTATTTGGCTGAAAGCCACAGGAGTTCAGTTCAAAACCTGACAGGTAACTAGGGGCTGTAGTCTCAGGGGTCTCGCCAACCTCTATCAGACCAACAAACCTGGTTTTTTTTTTTTTTTGTTTTTTTTTTAATGATTTTCAGTTTTGTTCCATACTGTTCTACCACTCTATCCAGGATCTTCTGCACTTGACTGTCAGTCTTATATTTGCTTCTTTGAAGGTAAAATGTCTTCTATTTCCTCTGAATGCTCTGGAGGTATCTGATCATAGTCTTTGGTTTACTATGATGTTTCTAGGTATGGCTGCCTTTGAATTTATCATGCTCAAAGTATTTTTTTTAATTGTTGTGAAAATATATGAAACAAAACACTTGACATTTCAACATTCTTCACTTGTACATTTTGTGACATTTTCTTTATCATGTTCTTCAACCATCAACATTATCCATTTTTTTCCATTTCCCTTAACACAAGCTCAGTGTCTTCTAAGCAATGAGTCGCCCTTTTTCTCCCTTTTCTGCCTGCCCCTCTAAAAAACTCATTGCTGTCAAGTCTGATCCAACTCATAGGAACCCCTCCTTGGGTTTCCGAAACAGTATCACTCCGGAAGTAGACTGACCAATCTTCATTCTGAGAAGTGGCTGGTGGACTTGAATCGCCAGCCTTCTGGTTAGCAGTCAAATGCCTTGGGCACCATGCCTGGCCCTAGTAACCACTAAAAAAATTGCCTAATTTAGGTATTTCATATGAGTGGAATCACACAATATTTTTCCTTTCTATGTGTAACTTATTTCACTCAGTATGTTTTCAAGGTAGATCCATATCACTGCATGTATCAGAGCTTTACTACTCTGTATGATTGAGTAATATTCCATTGTTTCCACACAGAACATTCTGTTTGACTGGATATTTGGATTATTTCTGCCTTGTAGCTATAGTGAATAGCTCTCTGATGAATTGGTGTACAAGTATCTGAGTCCTGGTTCTCCAGTCTTCTGAGTACATACTTAGGAGTAGAATTTCTTGATTATATAGTAATTCTATATTTAACTTTTGAGGAATCACCAAACTATTTTCCACAGTAGCCATGCCATTTTACAATCCCACCAGCAACAGATGAGGGCTCGTATGTCTCCAAATCCTTGCCAACACCTGTCATTATCTGTTTTGCATTTTCCTTTTTTTTTTAAATTATAGCTAGCTTAGTTGGTATAAAGTAGTGTATCTTTGCATAACCAGAGGAATTGTGGGATGAGATCAAGAACATCATCCAGGAAGAAACCAAAAGGTCTTTAAAAAGACAGGAAAGGAACAAAAGACCAAAATGGATGTCAGAAGAGACTGAAACTTGCCCTTGAACGGAGAGTCGTTAAAGCAAATGGAAAAAAATGACAAGATAAAAAAGCTAAACAGAACATTTCAAAGAGCAGCTCGAGAAGACAAAGTCAATTATTATAATGAAATATCCAAAGACTGGAGTTAGAAAACCAAAAGGAAAGAACATGCTCAGCATTTCTCAAGCTGAAAGAACTAAAGAAAAAAATCAAGCTTCGAGTTGCAATATTGAAAGTTTCCACAGACAAAATATTGAATGATGCAGGAAACATCAAAAGAAGATGGAAGGGACACACAGAGTCACTGTACCAAAAAGAACTGGTCAATCTTAATCCATTTCAGAAGATGGCATAAGATCAAGAATCAATGGTACTGAAGGAAGAAGTCGAAGCTGCAGTGAAGGAACTGGCTAAGAATAAGGCTCCAGGAACTGACAGAATATCCACTGAGATGTTTCAACAAACAGATGCTGCACTGGAGGCACTCACTCATCTGTGCCAAGAAATCTGGAAGACAGCTACCTGGCCAACTGACTGGAAGAGATCCATATTTAAACCCATTGCAAAGAAAGGTGATCCCACAGAATGTGGGAATTATGGAACAATATCATTAATATCACATGCAAGTAAAATCTTGAAGATAATTCAACAATGGATGCAGCAGTATATTGACAGAGAAATTCCAAAATTACAAGCTGGATTCAGAAGAGGATGTCAGATGGATCTTGGCTCAAAGCAAAGAATACCAGAAAGATGTTTATTTATGTTTTATTGACTATGCAAAAGCACTTGATTGTGTGGATCACAACAAATTATGGATAACATTGAGAAGAATGGGAATTCCAGAACACTTAATTGTACTCATCAGGAACCTGTACACAGATCAGGAGGCTGTCGTTCGAACAGAACAAGGAGATACTACATGGTTTAAAATCAGGAAGGTAGTATATCAGGGTTGTATCCTTTCACCATACTTATTCAATCTGTATGCTGAGCAAATAATCCAAGAAGTTGGACTATATGAAGAAGAACGCCGCATCAGGATTGGGGGAAGACTCATTAACGACTTGCAATACGCAGATGACACAACTTTGGTTGCTGAAAGTAAGAATGACTTGAAGCACTTACTGGTGAAGATTAAAGACTATGGTCTGCAGTATGGATTACATTTCAACATAAAGAAAATAAAAATCCTCACAACTGAATCAATAAGCAGCATCACAATAAAAGGAGAAAAGACTGAAGTTGTCACAGATTTCATATTACTTGGTTCCACAATCAACAACAAGGGAAGCAGCAGTCAAGACATCAGATGGTGTATTTCACTTGGCAAATATGATTCAAGGGACTTCTTTAAAGTGCTGAAGAGCAAAGTTATCTCTTTGAAGACTAAGGTGAGCCTAACCGAAGCCATGGTATTTTCAATCACCTCATATACATGT
>NW_006921602.1:1352338-1376910 GCF_000298275.1 Orycteropus afer afer | reverse complement strand
AAAAGAGGAAGGCCCTCAACAAGATGGACTGACACAGTGGCTTCAATGATGGGCTCAAGTACAGCAAAGGTTGTAAGGCTAGCACAGGACTGGGAAGTATTTCATTGTGTTGTACATAGGGTCTGTACGGGTCGGAGCTGACTCAATGGCACCTAACACCACCACCACAACAATGTATCTTTGTAGCTCTGATTCCATTTTCTTAATGACTTAATGTTCATTTAATGCATTTCCTTAATGACTCTGAGCATATTTTCATGTGCTTACTGGCCATTTGTATATCCTCTTTGGTGAAATGTCTCCTTTGCCTACAGTTTTACTGGGTTTTCTGTGTGTTGTTAAGTTGTAGGAATTCTTTATATATATTGGATATTAAACCCTAATCAGATACATGGTTCCTAAAATTTTTCTCCTAAACTGTAAATTCTCTTTTCTTTGTTGATAAAAGTCCTTTGATGAACAAAATTTTTTTAATTTTGATATACTGCCTAAGGCATTTGACTCCTAACCAGAAGGTTGGTAGTTCAAACCCACCAGCCACTCCTCGGAAGGAAGGTTAGGCAATCTACTTTCGTAGTGCTATCGCCTTGGAAACTCAAGGAGGGGTAGCTATGAGTTGCATCCGACTCAACAGCAGTGAGTTTGGTTTTTTGGTTTTGTTGCTGTGCTTTTCAGTAGTATAGATAATATTCATTTTTAAAAAGCAAGACTTTAATCATTATTCAAGGAGCTCTGGTAACATAGTGCCTAAGGAAGACTGGTGGGTTTGAACTGCCAGCATTCTGGTTAGCAGTCAAGTGCCTCAGGCACTACGCTACCAGAGCTCCTATCACATCTAGGAAGTCTTATTAAAGAGACTATCCTTTTCCCCACTGAATAGTTTTAGCACCTTTGGGCCCTCATCCAGGCTCCCCCTGCCTGTCTGCAATCTCATGTCATCCTGCTGTTGCCCCGTACCTTCTGTGGCCAGATCAAGGCATTACAGATGAATAGGAGGAGGTAGCCCACGGCTAGTCAGCCACCTCCCCTCTTGTGACCCAGTATATCATTCAGGGTGGCGCAGAGAGCACTCTGGGCCTGGCTGCAGCCTCAAGTGGGCACTGGAGGTGCCACCTGAGAATTTTTTCAAAGTTAATATAAATGTGAAATGCCAGCATATCAATATAGTCAATGAATGAGGAGTAGGTGTAGTCTATATGTCTATCATTATGCTAGCACCAGGAGCTCTGGTAGCGTAGTGCCTAAGGCACTTGACTGCTAACCAGAAGGCTGGCGGTTCAAACCCACCAGCCACTCCTCGGAAGGAAGATGGGGCAATCTACTTCCGTAGTGATACTGCCTCGGAAACCCAAGGAGGGGTTGCTATGAGTCGGGTCCGACTCGACGGCACCTAACAACAAATGCTAGCACCAGACCAGTTACTATGGCTTTGAAATATATTTTCAGATCAGAAATTGTGAGTTCTCCTACTCTGTTCTTCTTTCAAGACTGCTTTGACTATATACGACCCCTTGACACTCTATATAAATGTGAGGATTGGCTTTTCCATTTCTGCGAAGAATGCTGTTGGAATATTTACAGGTATTTTGTTGAACCTATAGATTGCTTTGGGTAGTAATGACATCTTAACAATACTGTCTGTCATCCAACTCATAAGCATGGAATGTCCTTCCATTTATCCAGGTGCTATGTAAATGGCACTGTTTCCTTAACTTCCTTTTCAGATTGCTCACTGTTGATGTGACTGACTTTTTTCTGTTGACTTTGTATTTGTGTCTGTTGACCTGCCACTCTGCTGGTTTCATTTATTAGCTCTAGTAGTTTTCTTTTAGATTCTTTGGGATTATATCATCTACCAAAAGGGATAGATATCTTCTTTTCCAATTAGGATATTTTTTCTTTCTTTATCTTGTCTAATTGCTCTGGATAGAATTTAGAGGGTAATATTGAGTAATAGTGATCAGAGCTGGCATCCTTATCTTGTTCTGGATCTTAAAATAAAAGCAGAGTTTTTCTCCAGTGAGTATGATATCAGCTATAGGTTTTTAATATCAAGCATTTCTTATGTCTCTTTCATAACTAATCTAGACTTCTAGAAAAAGTAAGAATAGTAACTGTTCACGATAAGGCAGCACCCTTCTTTTTCAAAGGCAATTTAACTAGTTTTCTGTTTAATGACCCACAGAATAATTAATGCTTTGCTTTGTAAACTACAGAATAAAGCCAAAAAATTCAGTCTCTTATCCCTTCACCACATATACCTATTTGCAAAACAGAAATGGTATTAACTTAGCATGACCTATTTAAAAATACACTGAAATGAATTAGGAGAACCAATCCAAGCTCAACCTGTCAAATATTAAATGTTACTTAAATGTTACCTAATACTATGATAAATACAACTATCTTCAAACAATTCTAGTCAAGAATCTAGCTAAAAGGTTACATGTTAAAAAT
The DNA here is from genome assembly GCF_000298275.1 of Orycteropus afer afer. Classification (NCBI taxonomy): domain Eukaryota; kingdom Metazoa; phylum Chordata; class Mammalia; order Tubulidentata; family Orycteropodidae; genus Orycteropus; species Orycteropus afer. The sequence goes on along the minus strand of NW_006921602.1, from coordinate 1,374,453 downwards.
TCACGCATTCATCAAATGTTCAAACTAATGCTACTTACACTAACGCTAAACAGTCCCTATAACCATCTAAGCAAAAGAGGTGCTTAAAGATATGACAGAGGGAAACAAGCCCCAATGACAGGAAAGATCTTTTTTGTTTGTTTTGTTTCAAAGACTGCCACCCTATTGTAAGCTTTTTGTTCATTTTCCATTCTTTACACCATTTTTCATTCTTCACAAATGTGAACACTGCTTCTGCCTACATCACTACATACAAATTTAATTTGTTACTGACTTCATACACCTGGTTTGACGAAAGAACCAACCATTTTGTTTGACCTTGTCTTTATATTAAAAATTCGCTTCAAAAGTGAAGGCTCTCTCTCTTTTTACACTAACTCAACTAATTTTGGGTTTCTTACAAGAAATATCTAGCTACCCATCTGGTCTCCTCACAATGTCCTGCTTTCTTCTACCCACAGTCTATGTTGACTCAAGATCCTATTAATAGTTCCTCTATCACATTCTAGAATTGAAAGAGCAAAGCAGCCATACAAGTTTACCTAGTCCATGGTATACATTGACCAAACCCATGGTAACAACTGAAAAACAACAAATGAAACTCCTAACAAACCCACACATCTTTTTTTCAAGGGTACACTCAAATAAGCAGATATTATCAAATCTACTATAAAGAAAAATCCTGTATGATGTGGCTAAAAAACTATGCTCTGATTTGTCATTTGCTTACACTGATATAAAGACTGGAATACCTGTACTAAAATGAGAAATTTAAAATGTTCATCATTACTATAACTCAAAAATTCATGTGTGTTTTTATGTGTGTAAGAGAGTGCATGTGTGCACGTCTATGCATTTAGATACTTACTTGCTCCAATTTAAAGATATGCTGATTAAAGTAATGTTGTAAACGTTCATTAGCAAAATTAATACAGAACTGTTCAAAACTGTTATTTTCATAATCTTCAAAACCAAAAATATCAAGAACACCAATGGACAAGGTCTGAAAAACAAGACAAAAATTTTGGTTAAAAATTATATTCAAATTTAGTTTATGAATAATACCTATAACATACATAACAAAACACTCAAAGTCATTCTATAGTAGAATGTTTTTTATGGCCACTGCTAATGTAAAATATATTATAAATAAAAAACATTGTAGTTCTCTTTATCTTCATCTTTATTCTTAAATTACACTTAAATTTTTAACACATTAAATTTTAATATATTAAAATATGAACACAAAAGTAATCCATCAATTATTTTAAAGAATGTATGAAACAGGGTTAGTTGCTTATTATCTCAAATCTCATGAATCCCTAAGTGATCCTTCACTTATGTAACCTTCTGACTTCACATTAAGTGTGGGATCACCAGAGGTAAGTGAATCTTGACCAAGACTGGTTATGTAAAGAGGATCATTTCATTTTTCCTACTTTTGAATTCTATATCCCAATAAATGGAATTTTACCTTAAGAACACACTTAACAAGTATGTTTAATCAGCCTCATGAAGGGTAGAAAAGAAACCAGAAATCGAGATATGGTTTTTTTAAAATTAATTTTGTTTTCTTTAGTCAAAAACATTTATACACAAGGCTTAAAATGTTATACAGTTCCAACCAAAGGTTTATAATGAAAAACAATCCCTTCCTCATCTTCAATTTCTGCTCCCTACCATCAACTTCACTTCCGTGTTTTAGCTGGTTGTTATAATGTAGTATAATATAGTATAGTAATCTTTTTCCTTCTATTTCTTGATATTTTACTTCTAACATTATCTAGTAACTTCTTACTATGAATGATAGGGATTCAGCTTCAATACCCCTAAATATAGATACTGTTCTCACCATCTTATCCAGTTCTTGGAATATAACTATATGGAAATTTTGGGTTAAATGAAAATTTTTCTCCATAGGTGCTAAGAGGCATATGGGCAAACTATTATACTGATACAATTAAATTATAAGGAGAACTTCGGCAGTGAGTTTGGGTTTTTTGTTGTTCTACTAAGAGTATTTTGTTTAATTCTGTTGACTAATTCCCAGTCCTTAGGAAGAAAAGTAAAAATATAGTGCAAAAGACCCATAATAAGAGAAGAGAGTGAATCAATAATCAAAAACCTTCCGAGAAAAAAATAAAATAAAAGCCTGTTTAGATGGCTTCATTTGGGAACTACAACATTTCTTCCTTAAACTCTTCCAAAAATAGAAAACACTTTCTAATTCACTCTATGAGACCAGTATTACTGTAAAACAGAAGCCAGACAGACAGAATAAGAAAAGAAAGCTACAGACCAACATCTCTTATAAATATAGATGCAAAATTCCTCAATAAAATACTAAAAAACCTAATCCAATACCATATTAAAAGGATTAAATACCAGGATCAAGTAGGATTTATTCCAGGAATGCAAAGGTAATTTAACATTAGAAAATCAATCAATTTAATATACCACATTAACAGAACAAATGAAAAGTATAATGTGGTCATTATCAATCAATGCAGAAAACATATTTGAAAATCTAATACTTTTTTCATAATAAAAGTACCTATCAAACCAGGAGTAAAAAAGAAATTCCTCAATATGATAGAGAACATTCATAAAAATTCTACAGATAACATCATGGAGAAAGATCAAGAACAAAGCAAGAATGCCTGCTTTCACCACTGCCATTCAACACCATAGTAGAGGTCCCAGCAAGAGTAATTAGGAAAAAAAGAAGAAGAAATAAAGAGGTATCCAAACCAGCAAAGAAGAAGTAAAAGTATCCCGAGTCACAGATGGCATGATCCTATATAGAGAAAATCCCAAAGAACCCACAAGAAAGCTACTAGAGTTAAAAAATGAATTCAGCAAAGTTGTAGGGTACAAGGTTAAAACACAAAAATCAACTGGGTTCAATACACCAGTGATGAGCAAACAGAAAAAAGAAATTAAGGAAACACTTCCATTTTAAATAGGTTCTTAAAAAAAAAAAAGTTAGATATAAATTTAATCAGTGAGGTAAAGATTTATACACTGAAAATTATAAAACATTTCTGAAAGAAGTTAAAGAAGACCTCAATAAATGGAAAGATCCCCTATGTTCACAGATGAGAAGATGTAATATTGTTAAGATGTCATTACTACCCCAAAGCAACACAGAGATTCAACATAATTCCTATTAAAATCTTAACAGCTTTCATGTGGAAATAACAAAAACAATCCTCACGTTTATATGGAATTCCAAGGAGCTCTGAATAGTCAAAAGCAATCTTGAAAAACAACAGTTCATGATTTCAAAATGTACTATACAAAGCTACGGTAATCAAAAATTATAACGTTAAACATACAGACCGATAGAATAGAACTGAGGAGTAAAGAAATAAACCTGGTCAATTGATTTTCAACAAGGAAGCTAACTAAGTGCATTCAATAGGAAAAAAAAATAGTCTCTTCACTAAATGGTGCTGGGACAACAGGATTTCCACATGCAAAAGTATGAAGCTGGACCCACATTTCTTAGCACAAATGAAAATTAACTAAAAAATGGATCAACAACCTAAACAGAAGAACTAAAACCATAAAACTCTTTGAACAAAACATAGGGATAATGTTTCAGGACCTAGTATTCAATAATGGATCCTTAGATATGACACCAGAAACACAAGTAACAAAGCACAAAACAGATAAATTGGATTTCACTGAAATTACAAACATTTGTGCATCAAAGGACTTTATGAACAAAGTAAAGAGACAACATATATAAGAGGAGAAAATATTTGGGAATCATATATTTGCTAAGGGTTTAATATTCAGAATATAGTCACAAAAGGACAAAAAAAAATCCAATTTAAAAGTGGGCAAAGAATTTGAATAGACATTTCACCAAAGAGGAGATACAAAAAGCCAATAAGCACATGAAAAGATACTCAATGTTATTATTAGTCATTGTTGTTGCTGGGTGCAGTTATTAGGAAAATGCAAATCAAAACAACGAGATATCACTTCATGCCAACTAAGATGGCTATGATTAAATAAATAGAAAACAGCATATGTTGGTGAGGATGTAGAAAAACAGAAACCCACATCCATTGCTAGCGGGATTATAAAATGATACTGGCGCTGCAGCAGTCTGGCAGTTTCTCAAACAATTAAACATAGAACTACCATAGGATCCAGTAACTCCATTTCTAAGTATATACCCAAAAGAATTGAAAGCAGGAACACAGATACATTTACATCTATATTCACTGCAGCAGTAATCCTAACAGCCAAAAGGTAGAAACAATCTAAATGTCCATCAACAGATGAATGGATAGACAAAAACGGTACACACATGCAATGAACTATTACTCAGACATAAAGAGAAATGGAATCCTAATACATAGTACAATATGGATGTACCTTAAAAAGATCATGCTGTGAGAAATAAGTCAAATAAAAGGCCAAATACTATATAATCCTTCTTACATGAAATATCTAGAATAGGCAAGTGTATACAGACTTATCATTGGCTACCCGAGGCAGGCAGAAGGGATCAGTTAGGGGGACTCAATGCTTAGGGAACACTGAGCTTCCTGTGTTGATGATAGAAATATCTGGAAATGGATAATGGTGATGATTGCACAACATGATGAACCAATTAATGTGACTTAACTATGAAAACACTTTTTTACATATAAGTTTACAACAATTAAAAAAAACACAATGAGATGCCACTTCATCCTTACTAGGAAGGCTATCATCAGAAAATAACAAGTATAGCCAGGATGTAGAGAAACTGGAACTCTCATCCATTGCCAGTAGAAACGCAAAATGATGTAGCCACTGTGGAAACCAAGTTGGCAGTTCCTCAAACAGTTAAACATAGAATTACCATGTTGTTGTTGTTAAGTGCCATAGAGTTGGCTCTGACTCATAGCGACCCTATGCACAAGGGAACAAAACACTTCCCTGTGAGGTCCTGGAGCATCCTCACAATATTTGCTATGATTGAGCCGATCATCAAAGCTACTGTGTCAACACATCTAGAAGATGGTCTTCCTCTTTTTCACTGACCCTGTCCTTTACCAAGCATGATATCCTTCTCCAGGGACCAATCTGTTCTGACAACATGATCGAAGTACATGATAAGACACAGCAATTCCATTCTTTTGTATGTACTCAAAGACTTTTAAACAGGAATTTAAAGGGATATTTGTACAACAATATGTATTATATAATACTTCAAAGTTATTACAAACTGAAGTTCATATACATAATGATGAAGAATATATATCAAGACACACTAAGTTAAAAAATATCAGTCAGAAACAACACAGAGAGCATGATTCCACTTATATTTTTAAAAGCAACTCTGTGTATGCACATCTATAGAAATATAAATACATAGGAAAAAAGGTTTGTAAAGATACACTTCCCTTGAATCATAAAAACAGCAGTAGGAAAGAAGGCAGCAGGGAGTACTGTAAAGGGTGATTCATACCTATACTACATTATTCCGTGTTGCTTTTTATTTCATATATTTAACCATTTCATTAAAACAATTTTAAGGGAAAACTTTTCCATAATCAAATGTACATTTACCTTAGTATTTTGCTCCAAATCTTTACTATTCAAAAGTGCATGGTTAATTCGAAAAACTATCCAGTCAAATAGGGCACTATACAGAGACTTAGCCATGGAGTTCCTTACTGTCACAGCCTGAAAAAATAAGAAAAGAGTTAGGAGTACAAGTGGAACTGGCAATGATCTGACTCAGATATTGTAACAAACTTTGTTTTCCTATCATTCAAGAAAGAAAGCTTATTCTCCTGAATTTTTCTCTTAAGATAAATAGTATAAAATTGAAATTGAGAGAACTACACATTAATTTAGGCTCATGGGGTAGAAAGGAGATGGATGGTCACAACTGCCATGAAAGATAATAGGAAACAAAATATAGGTCATTCAGTTCAAAACATTTTTACTTAAAATTAAGGCATGTATTTCCCCTAGAAAAGAAATATAATAGAAAGTTCCGTATAAATATGCATAATCAAACAAATGGACAATGCCAGCTCAGTATGGAAATGTATTCTACACAGAGGAAGAAATCTCTATTAGCAAAAAGGAATCAATATCTAGATAAAGTGTTAGGACAAAGTAAGAATGCAATATATGGTCACACACTAGATTAATAAAATACAATTCTAGTATCTCTGGAATCTTAATCAGAGTCTAAAAACATACATATAATACCACCACAATTACATTCCTATTTGTCTTTACCTTGTCACCCACAATAACCTCTAGAATTTCTCTCTCTCAGAAAAAGTAACAATTACTTTACTATGGAGTTGTGCAATTTATTTTTTTCCTCACTTCAAACTCTCTAATTTTTCACAGCCTAATAAAAGCAATCATTCTGAAAACTACTTCTATAATCCAGGATGGCACTAATTCCTCCTAAATTGTTAAACTCCTCCTATTCTATCATCCACATTTTGGTGAAAATATATACTCTATATTTCCACTATCAATTAAATCAGTGAGAAAAAATGGAAACTGATAATTATAGTTATAGGATATAAGTAATTTGAAAAGTATGGCATCTAAGTTGCTAGCTAGTAATCCATGAAATGAACATTTAAACAAGGTTTGCTTTACATACACATCATATGGTCAAAAAGCAGGTAACAGCAAAGTGTTAGCAAATACGTAAGAAGTGAAGAACTCTCATGCCCTGTTAAGTATCTTAACTAGCACAGGCATTTTGAAAAGCAGCACAGGCATTTTGAAAAGCAATCTAGTATTACAGATCAATTAAGAACATATAAAAACCAAGACCCCATAATCATGCTCCTCAGTTCATATTTCAGAGCAGTGGTTCTCAAAGGGTGACTTCAGACCAACAGCAACAGCATCAACATCAACTGGAAACACTATAAAAGCAAATCCTCAAGCCCCACCCTAGACAGACTAAAAGCAGAAATTCAATGTGGTGTCTGTTTTTTAAAAAGCTTACCTGGTGATTCTAATGCACACTAATGTTTGAGGACCACTGTTCTAGAGATGTCTTGCACAAGTCAATAATATTTATCATTGTGGTTGCAGTCTAGCTGGAACTCAACTTAAATGTCCATTCACAAAGGGAATGGACTGAAAAACTGTGTGAATAATAAAGAGCTTCTAAAGAGAAAACAATGTTACCTTCTGTGGCAAATGGTAGATATGGTTTTTATCCAGTTAAAAAAATAAATAATGTCTTCTTCTGAAGTAAAGACTGGGCAGGTTTGCTTACAAGATAAAAGACCAAGGTTTCTAAATTCAGGATTGGTTCCTCAGCTGCACGCAATACCACTGCATGTGACACAAACTCACCTAGACTGCTCCACATCACTCCTATGGGGCTTGGGTGGCAAGGGGAAATGAGATGAACATGAAGCCCATGCTGTTTACTATGCCATGAGTTATAAAGTCCTTTATCTCTGTCCCAAGAGTATCATGTCTCTGCCATATTCTGTGAAACTGTGGGAGGCTAATTTGTTAGCCAGTAAGTAGGGTAAAATCTCAGACTCTTCACGGTTGATATTTGCATGGATTCAAGGTACTACTGAAACATTAACTGAGATCTAAATGAAGGAAATGTGGGGGGAAAGGGCAGTTAGAATAAAAGGAAAAGAGTAAAGAGAAAATAGGAGAGGCTAACTTGGGCTGTGCAAAGAAGGAGAAAGAAAGAATAATGGAAAACCAAAGGACAAGTGGGAGTTTATTTTAATACATACAACTTGCAAACACATATGCCAAGGAGAAAGAGCCAATAAAGATCACGGAGCTCTCTTAGACTGTGATCCAGATGGAAAATTTTGACTTAAACCTGCTTTTTTTCCTGAGATAACAGAATACAAATGAGTTTAGAAACTCAAATAACATTATAGGCAGAAAGGAAGCTGAACAAGTTGTTATTTATTTCTAATTTTATGCACGTGTTAAGAAATAAAAGCATCTAATGGAAATGAGAGGCAAAGGGTGTATGAAGAAGAGTGCTAATTGTTGACAGGTATGTAAGGAAGTTGAAAGGAGAAAAGTACAAAGATTATCAGACAACAGTGTGGAACCCATGGAGTACGTATATAATAAATGTATACTGACAGCAATCTAAGAAAACAAAAAAACTTTATATTCTTCAGGATCTTCTGATGGATATGAGGCCATAAGACAAGAGCCTTTGAAGAGTCAAAAGAGCAATTACAAGATACAGAGATTCAAAACTTCAGATGCTGGCTACTATGTTTTTGAGACAGTATTTCTGTTATGCCTAACCAGTAATCAGTGCAGTACCTATAAATAAGTAAAGATCATAAGCATAGTAGTAAATATATAGGCTTGAGCTATTTTAACATAATAGCAATAAAAAGTTTATTACTAGTTAATCGAAATAAACCCCAATAAACTCCATCAATATTAAAAGAAATAATCTAGAAGTAAGAATGCTATCCACAGAAATTAAAAATAATGATTGCCGGTAGTTCCCACAAGATGGTGGACTAGGCAGAAGGACTGCACAGACCCTCTTCAACAAAGAAAAGGAAAACCAATTAACACAGACACAGAAGATAATCCTGGACCCCTAAGCCTTGAAGGGAAGGATACAGAAGTGGACTAAGGCCCAACTAGCAGAAGAATTTGCGGGAAAATACCAAAAAAGGATACATAAGGAGCTGTGGTCTGGCAGCAACCTGAGCGACCCTGACGGCACAGACGACTTGGACATTCCCAAGTGGTGCAACCCAAAGGACACTCAGGGTCTGCAAGACTGAAAAGGTACAACGTTCTTCTTGTTACTACACCCTACACCCGCTTGGAGAACGGAGGTGTGGCCATCCCCACTCCCACCTACCCTCTGGGCCCACAAGAACTCCATCACAGTCGATATGCTCATAGTGTGAATGACATTGACTACAATCCTCATAATGTAACAACTCTCTTCCCTTTAATCCCCATAATGTAACAACTCTCTTCCCTTCTTCCTCCTGGTTACCTTTTACCCATGTCCTTCATTTCAATGCATTCCTGCCCTCTAAGTTTTCTCCCTGTATAAATGCTGCCATTCTAATCTCCCATGGTTGATTGTTCTAAGGAGTATACCTACCTGGTGTGAATGTTCACCTTATACACTTCTTTTACTGTTTGGCTGGAACCCACAGGAGTAAGTTCAATTCCAGGCCTGAAGGGGGACTAAGGAGTATACAGTCTAGGGGATTTCACCAGCCTCTATCAGACCAGTAAGCCTGGTCTTTCTTATGATTTTGAGTTTTGTTCTACATTTTTCTCCCACTCTATTCAGGATCTCCTATTTTGATCCCTTTCCAAGTGGTTGACAGGGGTAGTTGGGCATGATCTAGTTCTACTGGTCATAGGGTCATGTAGGCTGAGGTTCACATAGTCCATTAGTCCACTGAACTAATTCTTTCCATGCATCTTTGGTTTTCTTCATTCTTCAGAAAGTTGAGTTTAAAGTTAAATGTAAATAAGCGTAAAAGTAATTCTTTGTTCAAAATGCACCAACAGCAGAAGAGAAGCCAGATGATTGGGACCTTCTAAAAATTAAATGTTTATGTGCTTCCAAAGACTTCTCCAAAAGAGTCAAAAGAGAACCTACAGATTGGGAAAAAATATTTGGTAATAACATATCTGACAAGGGACTTATCTCTAGAATTTATAGAACCCTCCAACACCTCAATAACAAAAAGACAAACAATCCAATTAAAAAATGGGCAGAAGACATGAATAGACACTTCACCAAGGAGGATATTCAAGCGGCCAACAAACATATGAAGAAATGCTCACGATCATTAGCTATTAGAGAGATGCAAATCAAAACAACAATGAGATACCATCTTGCTCCAGCACTAGTAGCAAAGTTCAACAAGACAGAAAATAACAAATGCTGGCGAGGTTGTGGAGAGATTGAGACTCTCATACACTGCTGGTGGGACTGTAAAATGGTACAACCATTGTGGAAAGCAGTATGGCGATTCCTTCAAAAGTTGGAAATACAAATACCATTTGACCCAGCCATCCCATTACTAGGTATATACCCTAAAGAAGTGAGAGTCATAACAAGAACAGATATATGCACGCCGATGTTCATCGCAGCACTATTTACAATAGCCAAAACATGGAAACAACCTAGATGTCCAACAACTGAGGAATGGATAACCAAACTTTGGTACATTCACACAATGGAATACTATGCAACGCTAAAGAATAATGTAGAATCTGCAAAACACCACATAACGTGGATGAACTTGGAGGACATTATGCTGAGCGAAATAAGTCAGTCACAAAAGGACAAATATTGTATTAGTCCGTTATTGTGAAAGTTAAGGAAAGGTTTATATATTGGAGGACATTTTCTTTGTTGGTTACCAGGGGTGGGAGGGAAGGGGAGGGAATGCTGTTAGATAGATAGAGATAAATATTGATTTGGGTGAAGAGAAGGGCAATGTACCAAATGTGAGTGACCAATATGGCAGCATTGAGGATGAGAAAGACAGAGAGAGTTACATGGGCAGTAAAAACAACAAATATGAACCCCTTTGTAAATACAATACTGAGTTGTCAATGAAAGCAAACATGGGTATAGGGACGGATGGATGGGTGAACAAGCTAAACAATTATGTATGTCTAAATGGAGAGTGTATCCAAGATCATATACAGGGTTGGCAGACAATGGGCCTCTCGAAGAGTATGAAGGGATGGACACTGGGAGGAGGTAACTATGGGGAGGAAGTGGGAGGGGAGCTGCTGCATTGCAAATTTTGGTCAATGACATGAGACAAAGTATATGTGAACTGCTGTATGAAAAGTGAATTTACTCTGTAAATCTTCACCCAAATCCTAATAAAAAAAAAAAAAAAAGTAATTCTTTGTAATGAAAAAAGTTCTGAAAGAAAATATAAAAGCTCTAAACCTTTACATAAAAGAAGAAGAAAACTCTTAGAAAAGTTTGGAGATTTTTCTCATTTAGAAAAGAGCACACATAATATGAGACTATAAAATAAGACACAATATCGCTAACATAATGAAAAATAAAGACTTGAAGGTACAGTTAGGAGGTACTCAAAATGTAGGATAAATGGATCAAAGTCAGCCTACAGAGCATTCTCTAGAGTTCAATCACAATTTCCCTACCTGTGTATCTCCTATTCCCACATTCCTGCTATAGTTTCTCATTACTTTCATAAAATTACTGTATAACATAGTGGTTCTTCAATAATTTTCCCACCTCTATACACTTGAAGGGGAGCTCTGGTAGCATAGTGCCTAAGGCACTTGACTGTTAACCAGAAGGCTGGCGGTTCAAACCCACCAGCCACTCCTCGGAAGGAAGATGCGCCAATCTACTTTCGTAGTGATACTGCCTCGGAAACCCAAGGAGGGGACGCTATGAGTCGGGTCCGACTTGATGGCACATAACAAAAACAACAATAATACACTTGAAGAGTATAATAGTAGTGGCAGTAATGAAAACCAAATCCACTACCATCGAATTGATTCCAGTTCATAGTAACCCTTTAGGACAGGGTAGAACTACCCCATAGGGTTTCCAAAGCTTCTCCCACAGAGTGGCAGGTGGGTTCAAACTCCAACCTTTTGGGTAGCAGCTTTAACCACTATGCCACCAGAGGTCCTAAGTGGCAGTAATAGTGGCTCATTACAGCAATAAATCTCACCAGGGTGCTTCAGTATACAGATGATATTTAAAGCCAGGAGACTGGGTGAGATAATCTACATAAAGAATAGAAAGAGACAAAGATTGTGTCCTAAGGCACCCCATATTTTAAAAGTCAGGAATAAAAGAAAAAGCAAGCAAAAGGACCACAAGGGAGTGGCCAACAATGTAGGAATAAACCAGAAGAGTATGATGTCCTGGAATATAAATAAATAAATAATCTTAAGAAGCAATAATCAACTGGGTCAAATGCTACTTATTTATAATTTAACCTATTATCTATCTACCCCATATTAATAATATGAAAATTAATAATAGTGAATACCATAAAATCCTTTGAGAAAAATGCATGCAGTGCCTAAGGCATTTGACTGCTAACCAGAAGGCCGGCACTTCAAACCCACCAGCCACTCCTCGGAAGGAAGATGGACAATCTACTTCCGCAGTGATACTGCCTCGGAAACCCAAGGAGGGGTCGCTATGAGTCAGATCCTACTCAATGGCAGTGAGGTTTTTTGTTTTGTTTTGTTTTTTACTGCTTAAAATCAGAGGACAATAACTTTTTAAGTTTCCAAATTAATACAAAGTTCAAGATCAAAATTTCAAAGACCTATAAAATATTTGTCAATATTTTCATACTGTAAAGGAATGAACACAAACCCAAACTTCTACAAATATTCAAAGTACTTTGTTCAATGTATTCTGATTTCAAAGAAAATCTATTCATACCTCTGCCAGCTTATATGGTAAAATAAGCTTTTCTCCTACTGTCACAGTCTTCCTGGTAACTAATGCTTCAAATAGCATCTCTTCTTTAACCTATGGAGTAGAAAAATAAATTCAATATGTAAGATTTATTTACATGCCCAGTCCGGCAATAAGAGTAATTACAATGATCTACAAGTGGATACACAGACAGACACACAAGCTGAAAGGGGATGGGAAGGCAAATGGGACCACAACCACAAATATATACAGGTTTGAAAGAAGATACATATGTATCCATGAATACAGTAAGGAATACGGAACAAATTTATGAAAACTTCTTAGCCATAACCTTGAGGGAATGAGTCACTGGACCTGGGGGAGCTCAGGACCACAGCCTCGGGTGACATCAAGGTCAATTAGACATCCTACACTGTTGAGTACTGACTGCGATCTTAAAAGCCAGTGAGTGGCCATTTTAGGTACAACTCTTGGGCTCTCCCTGTCCAAAGGAAAGAAGGATGAAGAAAATAAAAGACATAAGGAAACAAATGGTCCAAAGGGCTAATGGACCATTTGAACCCCCATTTCCATGACCCTGAGACCAGAAGAACTAGATGGTGCCTTGCTACAATTGCTGATTGCTCTAAAAGGGATCAAACAGGAGGTCCTGGACAGAGGAGAAAAATGTGGAACACAACTTAAAATCATAAAAAAAAAAAAAGACCAGGCTTACTGGTCTGATAGAAACTGGTGTAACACCTAGACTACGGCCCTCAGTCACTTTTCAGTCCTAGAACTGAATTCACCCCTTGTGGCTCAAATTTCCACCAAACAATCGACAGGCCTATAAGGTGAACAATAATACCAGCGAAGTAGCAATCAACCATATAAGATCAAAAGGGTAGCATGTACCCAGGTATAAAACTCGGAACTCAGGAAGGGATAGGAAAGAAGGACAAATATAAACAGAATACATAGGGAGAAAGTGGGAAGTGTGCTGTTACATTGTAGGGAATGCAATCAAAATCAGAAAACAAATGATTATGAACCGTTGCCATTGAAGGGAAAACCAATTTGGGTTGTAAATTTTCACCTAAATCACAATAAACAGTTGTGACAACAGGCTGAATTATTTTATTGAAAGCCCAAATAAAGAAAGAAATTTTAATGAGACTAGCAAATACACAACGTTGGTGGTGGTGGTGTTATGTGCCGTCGTCGAGAGGGACCCAACTCATAGTGACCCCTCCTTGGGTTTCCGAGGCAGTATCACTATGGAAGCAGATTGCCCCATCTTCCTCCCGAGGAGTGGCTGGTGGGTTTGAATCACCAGCCTTCTGGTTAGCAGTCAAGTGCCTTAGGCACTACGCCACCAGAGCTCCCAAATACACAATAGAGAAAAGAAAGTATGCTCGTGATTTCAATGGCTGCCAAAGTAGAATTTAAGTGCCCCACTTGTCCCACTTCCTCAAAAAATAAGATAAAGGCAAACAGTATGAAACGGCTCTTTTAAAATTAAAGTTTGTTTTCTGACCATAATGGAGAAACATGTACAGAACAGCAAAAAAAAAAAAAATTAGATCAATCATAATCTCACAACCTAGAGACAAGGACTAGAAAGACCACCTTTCTTGAATGCCAGGAACATTCCAACAGATTATTGATGTATATGATTCAGGAGTTTATTTGTATTTACAAATGTAAAACTTTAATCAAAATAAAGTTGATGCTTTCTTGTTTCTCACTCTCTCCCCAGAGGCAAATACTGTATCATGAATTTGACACGTATAATTTCAGTTCACGCTTTCAAACTTTTATATTAGATGTATTCATAAACAGCACATTATATTGCTATGTGTATTTAAACGTTGCCTGTATAGTATCATACTGCCCATAAGCTTTCAATATCTGTAGTGATCATTTAGATCCAACTTAGTCATTTTAACTGCAATATATAGTGTTTTAGCATATAAATGTACGACAGTGTGTAAATCATTCCTGTTCGTGCAGGCATTTATCCAAATTATAATTTTACAATATTAGAAAATAAATTGCAGTGAATATTCTTTCATTTCAGTTGAAGAGTTTCTTTAAAGTGCACAGGAATTACCATGATATAGGGCATACTTTTTTCAGCTTTATAGGTTATTGCCAAACTCCTGTACACTATTTTTTCCAATTTGGTCTCTCAGCAGTAGCATTGAAAGTTCTCATTTTTTTCAAACTATGCTATATTTGGTATTATCAGACTTTTGATTTATTGCCACACTAATGAACAAGAAATGGGTAAAACAGGGGTATTTTACAATCAAGCAAATCATTTTAGAGTAAATGGGAAAACTAAGTTATAAAACTAGAAGGGGGGAACTATAGAAGGAGGCTTTATTCTACCAACAGCAATTTATGACAGATCAAGAATTATTTAAAGGATGATTTAAAACTAGAAGGGGGGAACTATAGAAGGAGGCTTTATTCTACCACCAGCAATTTATGACAGATCAAGAATTATTTAAAGGATGATTTTGAACAATACTGATTGAATAATATCTAATAAATATTATACCATGAAGAGATGCTTTGGAGCATCCATTGTTCAAGCCTCAAATTCTAAAACTTGGAAATACTTGGAGACATTTTATCTTCCCCAAATGCAGTAAAACTAAAAATGAGTTACCACTGTTTAAACACGAAATTCCAACCTCCTATAGTAATATATACAAGGAAAATATTACACTATACAACGATAATAAAACTAAGAAAAACAAGAAATAAACATGTGAAAAAATACAAATATTTTGAGATATATTTCTAGATTTAAGCAATATTTTTAAAAGTGAACACTTAAAATTAAAAGGTCTATGCCAGAGACTCAATAAATCTTTAAAAAGGAACAGACATAAAACTGTTAACAATGTAGAGCAAAGGTCACGTTCATACACTTAAAGAGAGAGTATGAATTGGTACAAATACTGTGGAGAGTAATTCTTGATATCAGTAAAAGCTTAAAATTTTATAACCCAAAAATTTTATCCCTTGAACTATATGCCAGAATAATTTGTATACTCATTAACAAGGCATGGACAAGAATGCCTATTGTAGTACTACCTAAAAAAGGAACATAACAAATAACTTCAATATCCATAAACAGAAAAAGAGATAAATTACGTTATAGTCATGTAACAGAATCTTATATAGCTGTTAAAAAGAATATAGAATATATAAATCAACACTGAAAAAATCTCAAAACCATAGAACGGAAAAGTCAAGCTGTAGAAGAACAGATAGCAATGTAATGTTTATATAAATCTGAAAAAATACAAAACAAACCTACATTTTTATGAAAAACTTGTTTGTACTGCAATTATAAAAATAAGAATTGGAATCATAAATAGCAAATCCATGTTAATGGTTATCTCTGGTGAGGATGCATATAGTGAGCTTCAATTATAATTTTCAATTGAAGTATATTTATTTTCAAATATTTTATTACTCAGGCTGGGCTGTGAAGTATACAGGTGTTTATTACATTATTTTCTATATAATATTTTATGTTATAAAATTTTATAATTTAAAAGGGGAAAAACAAAGAATATGGGAAAACAGAAATACATAGTTAAGTAAAATGGTCAAAAAATAAATCTAAAAGGCAATTATTTAAAAACAAGAAATTGAAGACAAATCTCATACAAATCTTAAAGAAATTTAAGAGATACAAACAAATAGAAACCTAATGCTATAGTAAAAGAAAAACTTTAAAACATTAATGGAATATCTACCACCAACATAAAAATAATAAATTTTAAACATTTAATGTAACACAAGGTTTCCTAGAAAAACACAAAATTTACTCAAGCCAGATTTGAAAATCCAAACAAATAAATTAACATGGAACAAATGAAAAGGCATCAATACAGTTGATCATAAGGTTAATATATCTCAAATCTGTAAGGAATACATTATTCTCTGCTAATGATCCCTTTTTTTAATTTAGGAGGGAAAAAAAAGAATGGAAAACTATCCAGCTCATTTTAAGGAGTGGGCTTGATACTGGCAATAAAATCTAACTAAAATCATACTCAGAACTATACAAATACACACAACCACACACAACACTAATCATCTCACTGTATTTGAGAATGCTACTAAAGTATTATTGAATTCATGATATTTTAATCAGCTACCTCTAAAATTTTCCAAATATTCTCTTTTATACATATATGGCTTTTAAAATTAAAAAAAAAAAATCTTTATTACTAGAAAACATGCTTAAAATACATAAATCTGCTAAAAACTGAAGTTTGGGATAATGGAAATGGTTCTACTATCTCACAACAAAGATATTTCCACAATCAACTACTGGAATTTGTTCACTTTTCAATAATTTCACAAGCACTTGTCCCAATACATGATGGTAAACAAAAGACATACATTCACTTTTTGCCTAAAGTTGCCTCAAAAAATAAGTGGGGAAAAAAGATATAAAATTAAGCCATTATTTTAAAAGCATTTATGTTCTAAAAATTAAATCTATATTTTATCACTGAACTGAAACACTTTAGATAGAGGGGAAAGGAAAATTAAATCTTCTTAATTAAAAAGTTTAAATTTTAATTAAACTTTTTATTATATCTATCCTTTTCAATTTCACCTCAGCCAAAGTCTTAAAGTTATAATTACTATCAATTTTAATCAATTAATAGCAATAACTTATTTAAGCAATTCCTAAGAATTAACTATAGACAGGATACCATGGTAGGTCCTATCAAATCTCTAGCTTCTGAATTTAGATGCTATCTTATTTCTACTTAACACCAAACTTCAGTTCCTGGAACTATGGAATTTAACAAAAAGGAATTTAAGAGGCTTGATTTCAAAAATGAGACCTGGTATTAAATCACTGGTAAGACCGATTCTCAGAACTGGAATTCTTCTACTTTTATTTTTTTCCCCCCTTTTCACCAATACTTGTGTTCCTGTCTTAGTTATGTGAGTCGTTCTTACAGCCTTCCACCAGAGAAGGAATACTGCATTAGACCCAAAAGCCTTGGTATTTGTTGAATACCTAGGCTTATAATTAAGACCACTATCCACAATTCCCTGTATTACCTGTTGTTGTTATGTGCCCTCAAGTCAAACCCAACTCATAGTGACCCCTCCTTGGGTTTCCCAGGCGGTATCACTACAGAAGTAGATTGCCCAACCTTCCTTCCGCTATATTACCTAGCACAATACTAAATGCTTTACTAAAATAGAACCTGAAATGTCTGACTGAAACACCATCTGTTCTTTGATGTTCATGACCTTCCTATCACAACCATCAGAAACAACACTCCACCTACCAGTAGAACTGCTTTCCAATGAGTGAGTCTAGTTCCAGTTCAAGTTACTCCCTTTTCTTGTCCCTTCCACCAAGCTAGCTCATTCCATTACAGTTAATAAGAATGCTCAGTTATGCACAGAAAAAAATAAACACTGTAAGGTTAGATAAAGTACTCTCAAAAAGCACTGTAGATTTATAGTAGACATAAACTAGTAAACAATTAACTTGAAGAAGGTTGGGCAATCCTACTTCCGTAGTGATACTGCCTCGGAAACCCAAGGAGGGGTTGCTATGAATCGGGCCAACTCGACGGCACATAACAACAACAACAACAACACATAACCAAAACTAATTATGCTAAGTAAAAGCAAACGCTCTATGTTAAGAGAGTGGGTTTAGAATATTTAATAAGGTTAAATACCATGAAGTGGCATATGAATCAAGATGTGAAGGATGAGTGATATTTTAACGGAAAAAATGCAGGCTATTCATAATCATCAAAAACTGGAAGCCTCCAAGATGTCCTTCAATAAGTGAAAGGATAAACTTTGGTACACCCATGCAATGGAACATTAATCATAATAAAAAGAAATGAGCTATAAAGTCACAAAAAGACATAGATAAATCTTAAATCCATAATCCTAAGTGAAAGAAGTCAATTTGAAAAGACTACACTGTATGCTTCTAGTAATATGACAGTCTAGAAAAGGCAAAATTATAGAGCCAGTAAAAAGATCAGTAGTTGCCAGGGGATGGCCAGGAAGACTGAATAGGTAAAGCACAGGGGATTTTAGGGCACTGAAATTATTCTGCATCATACTGTAATGGTGGATACATGACGTTATTCATTTGTCAAAACCCATACAACCATACAACAAAGAGAGTTAAGCTTAATGTATGCAAGTTTTTTTAAAAAAAAAAAATCATTTAGGAAGTCATGTATCCCAGGAAATAATATAGACTATAACAGGAGAATCTAATTGTTTCATACAAGTGTTGTATGAAACAACCTCAAAGAAGAGGTTCAGGAGGAAAGGTGTTGACCTAAGTAGTTTTGGAAATAAGTGGTATCTGGTAGCCCACTGGTTAAAGTATTCAGCTGCTAACCAAAAGGTCAGCAGTTTTAACCTACAAGCCACTCCACAGGAGAAAGATGAGCCAGTCTACTTTCATAAAGATTTACAGCTTTGGAAACGCTATAGGGCAGTTCTACTCTGTCCTATATGGTCACTTTGAGTCAGAATCGACTCAATGGCAGTACATTTTGGTAAAACTAAAGGCAAAAGAAACTTCACATAAGCACTATACTATATTCTAGTTCATAAAATGGCTTCCCACCAGGGGTATGGCTTAAAAACTCTAGTACATGTATACTGGAATTCAACAATTAAGTACATGGATGGCAGATGGTGGGAGTCAGGTTCCTCACAACTGGAGGGAGAATTTACAGATAAGCTAAAGCGAAAGGCTAGAATTATCCATATGGTTATGGACTAGTTGGGGGCATGAGTATGAACTCATGTTTAGCTTTATATAGATACAGATAGTTATATATAGAAACAAAAATATGCGCATACAATCCTGGTGGTTTACACATATATATTTTCCTTGCTCTGTCAGCAGAGAAAGCCTATTAAAAAATAACATCACTTTTAAGATGAATCCAGCAAGATGAGTAGTTAGCTGGGAAATCATCACTCCACAAAGAATACAGTAACAAATATTTTGATGCAGGAAGCAGCACAGTAGATGAGGACCTTTAAATATGATCCAGCCCATGAAGAAAAGCAAAGCAATACCTTTTCTCTCCATCCATGCAGATACCTATCATGAAATAAAAAAACCTAACCACAGTATCAGTATGAGAAAAAACCTCAAAGTAAGGAGAAGAAAAACTTAAATATAGGCCTAGAACATTAGTGGAAGTACTCATGATCTCCAGCAAACAGAGGAATTATGAATTCCCAGAGCAAGGGAAATTAGGGAAGAAACCCAAAAAAGATTCTGGCACACTCAACAGCAAAGTAATGAAGATAAGAGAAATTCCTCTTTTGGCGAAATATCGTTAGTAAAAATCATTAATCCATTTATACTGATAGAATAGTTATACAAAATAAAAAATGAGAAGTTGCCCAGTATTTGAAAAGACAACTGAGAATGCAATCACTCACTTCTAATAAATCTGAGACAATAGGCAGTACTTCAGGATTACAGATATCAATGGAGTCATCCCGGTATGTCTTCTTTTTGTAACAGATATTGCCCAAATGTAGTATTGCTGAGAGAAGGGAGAAAATCCTGTGAAAATAAAAACATTACAAATTATAGCTTGTGTGTATTCTCAAAGTTCATGTCATTCCAAAATTCTAGTTAAGTAAATTAACCAGTACAAATATGAAGTATTTAACATTGAGAGAAATAAGAAATATGAGAATAACTATAATGTTTACTAAATGTCAGGCACTGTGGAAAGTGCTATACACAATCTTAGTTTCAGTAATATATCAAAGGATCTTCTTCCTATAATTGAATTTGCTATAGGTTATCACTTAATGCCCTAACTGCTTTTCAGACTATTTGGAATGCCCTTTCCCCTCACTATATTAATCTATAAATCAGCATTGGAAAGGCACTGAAGTCTGTATTTTTATACGTATTTTCTACCAAGTATCTAGGTAATTTTATTTTATTTTCTTTGATTAAGCATATTTAAGAGATGTTTTCCTGCATCATTTTATGGAGTTCTTAGTAAATGCTTACAAAAATAACTAAACCACTGTGGAATACAGGTAGTTCCCGAGTTACAAACATCCAACTTATAGATAACTCCTACTTGCCCTTTAACGTAAGACTTCCTATCAGTTGTGTCATGGTCAATGAAGTGAAACAAGAACAGATCTGAATTTTTCAATTGGGTGATTTGTCATGTTAACCAGAACAGGAAAAATTATAAGTCAAAGCACTGAAATGGGAGACTTGTATAAGTTATAGTGAACCTTTTCAGGAGCCTGATGTGTGACACTGAATTACTAACAGGACTATAGAAAGCCATGCACAAGAAAGAGACAGTGTCAGCCACTATCTTTATCTTTGAAGCCCTTTTTAAATGCTATATAAATTTGCCCTCACTTTGCCAACCTCTACTCACAACAAATTCTTTTATCACAATCACCTTTACCTGCTGACATGTATCTTTTACATAACTGTAAAAGGCTTTGAGCTTTTTCTTGCACCAAAGTAAAGCTAAATAAGAACTGTATGCTCCTATTTCGGATGAGCTAACAATTCTTAAAGACAGAGTTAGGAATGGATTTTGTTCGTAACCCAGACGCTGCCTAACATCAAGTTATGATCGCAAAATATCTTCCTCTAGGCACTTCCTTCTCACCCTCCCTCCTGTCTCAGGAACACATGACCCTTCTCTAGTCAATAACTAACCCCTCCACTGGTGCTCTACATCCAATGAACTCCAGTTTACTCAGGAACCTTACTCTACCCATTTTCCCAGCTTTCACCCATACCTTATAAGAGCTTTCTATCAAATCAGCCTCATGTTCACTTCTACTTCAAAAAACCCACCTTAGATTCCACATTTTCTCTTTCCCTTTATAAACAAGCTTCTTATCATGTTAATTTCTATTCCTAGTTTTCACTTTCTCACCCTCTATTCATCTTGTATTTTGACATCTACTCCCCACTAAACTGTCTCATGGAAGTTACCAAGAATGTCTATGCAGCTAAGAACGTATATGATGCCCTTATCTGACACCTCAGAGGCATTTAACATGGATGAACACTCTTTCCAAAAGCCCTTCCTGAAAATCCTTATATATACACATCTTTGTGCTCTTGTCCAGTTATTTCCTTAATGTATTTATGACACCATAACAATGTACTTTCCAAAAAGTAGGAGTATCCTTATTAAAACAATGATGTTTCTTTAGAAACCTGATAGATATGAAAGTACAGATCCTGAATCAACATCTAATTTTTCAAGAATTTTAAAAGTTTAAACGTTGGAATCATTCAAAACTCAAACAAAATGTAAGTCAATTATAAAGGAATAATTCACAAAAGTACTCTACATCAAATTAAATTTTAAAGGAAATTAGAAAGTAAACTTGGTATCACTTAAAACATTTTAAACACTAATGGAAGTCTAAAGACAAAAACACAAATTTAGAAGTCATTTTCTGAAAATTACCTTTGGTAATAGTTCTTATAGCTGATAATTATATTGTTTCAATATTTTGGTTTCAATAATCAACACGTAAATGTTTTATCAAACACAAATAAAATATATGACATAGAGTTCCCAGAAATAATAAATGCCATATAAACTATTTAATTACTATAGTCCAATATAAAAAAGATCTATCT
>NW_006921602.1:1348620-1349338 GCF_000298275.1 Orycteropus afer afer | reverse complement strand
AAATGCTCCTTGGAAGCGAGAATGGCCAGACTTCATCTCACCTATTTTGGTCATGTTGTCAGAAGGGACCATTCCCTGAAGAACGATGTCATGCTTGGTAGGGTGGAGGGTCGATGAAAGTGGGGGAGGCCTTCAACGAGATGGATTGACACGGTGGCTGCGATGATGGGCACAAGTATAGCAGGGATCATGGAGCTGGTGTGGGATCAGGCAGTGTTTCGTTCTGCTGTGCATGGGGTCGCTATGAGTCGGAAATGACTCAACAGCACCTAACAACAACTATATATATGAGTAAGAATCTCTGTTCTAAAAAAGTATATAATCTTTCATTAGGAGATAGCAGTTAATAATTATACTAAATGACAGAATATCTTAAAATCCACAAAGCACAGTTAAGAAAAAGTTCATAAAATAAGTAGGAAATGAATCATTATCTAAAACAATTAGGTTGCAATTCATATGCCAAATTTAA
Organism: Orycteropus afer afer; assembly: GCF_000298275.1. Classification (NCBI taxonomy): domain Eukaryota; kingdom Metazoa; phylum Chordata; class Mammalia; order Tubulidentata; family Orycteropodidae; genus Orycteropus; species Orycteropus afer. Next base: position 1,348,866 of record NW_006921602.1, on the reverse strand, counting down.
GGCTGCCTGAAAGACTGTGTTAAGAGGGATTCAGAAGGTAAACATGAGTTCAGTAGAGAAAACTAACTTAATGTTCATAAAAAGATTACAGTAAGTAATCTGATTAAAGATTCATAGCAATGATGTAAGTACAAACAAGAAAACAGCAGAACTGATATTCCTCTACTTCTAGTATGAGTTCATCAATCATGAGATAAAAAAATGATGATACAAATTAGATCTGACATATTCATCAACACTACTTTA
>NW_006921602.1:1346527-1348125 GCF_000298275.1 Orycteropus afer afer | reverse complement strand
TTCTATGTCTTGACTAAGGAGCTCTGGTAGCACAGTGGCTAAGGCACTTGACTGCTAAGCAGAAGGCTGCGGTTCAAACCCACCAGCCACTCCTCGGAAAGAAGGTTGGGCATTCCTACTTCCGTAGTGATACTGCCTCGGAAACCCAAGGAGGGGTCTCTATGAGTCGGGGCCGACTTGATGGCAAACAACAATAACATGTCTTGACTAAAGTAAAATGTTTAAGGAAAAAAAAAAAGAGTAGAGGCACATACAGAGAAAATAAACAGAAAATTATTTTTTATTTGTAGGTGCACATCACTTATTAAGACTAGAGATCACTGATAAGGAAAACAAGACACTAGAAAAAGAGTGTTGCAAAGGGAAGTTTTTAAGTAAGGTCCATAGATAGGCTTTAGGGGTACCTTGAATTCCTACAATTATATGCAAAAGTTTATGAATGTACAGTTTACAGGAAGAAAAGTTCCAGCTTTCAACAGATTCCCAAGCAATTTATGACCAAAAAGAAAACAGCAATTCCCAACAAACCTTTTAGAAAAATCAATTTTACAAGTTACACTTAAGATGCAGGAGACACCAGAATAGCAATACAAGTTAGAAAACTGTTCAGAAGGATCAAGGAAAAAAAATCTTTCAAATAAACATCAGGATTTGTTCTCTACTGGGGTATAAGAATACAGTAAATAAACTCACTGTCTTCGTGTCTTGGGAAGAAATCCTACCATTTCCATGGCCAGTTGTAAGCGTTCAAAGTCATGCCTCAAATCTTCCCCTTCTACTGTGAAGCAATCCTGCTTTTTTTAAGATAAAAAGAAAAAAAAAAAAAAAAAAGATTCTCTAGTGAAAAATAGCATAGGCCATTTAGAAAGACAGCAACTTTAGATAAATCCACCAATGTACAGTTGTAAATTAGAGCTGATGAAATATTTAGATATAGTAGTCAAAATCAACAGAGCTTTAACTTACTCCAGGCATGTCAAATAAACACATACTTATCAAAATACCAGTAAGTATTTAGTTCACAGTGTCCCTTTCACAGTCTCCAAGGCAAAGACTTCAAGAGTCACTTAAGGGAAAGGACTAGCAATACCTGATTTTGAGTGGCTCTTTAGCATTTTGGAGATTAAAAGCATTTAAGAGGGCAAAATTCCACACTCAAATGTAATTTATTCAACAAATACTTTATAATTAATAAGTGCCTACCATAGCAAGGCACTGAGCTACTTGCTAAGGAAACAAAATATTTAAGACAGTAATTTAATTGAGAATAGGAACTTAGATTTGTGTAATATAAAGAGGTTTACATTACATCTATATTAGATATAATGTAAATAAAACCAAAAACCCAAACCCACTGCCATCAAGTCCATTCTGACTCATCACGACACCCACTGGGTTTCCAAGACTGTAAATCTTTACGGGACTGCCTCATATTCCCCCCGCCTAACAGCTGGTGGGTTCTGAAATGCTGGCCTTCCACTTAGCACCCAAATGCCTTACCCACTACGCCACACAGGTCCTTAAAACATAAATGTTGTTGCTGTTGTTATGTGCCATCGAGTTGGACCCGACTCATAGCGACCCCTCCTTGGGTTTCC
>NW_006921602.1:1334563-1343712 GCF_000298275.1 Orycteropus afer afer | reverse complement strand
CCTGAGGAAGAAGCAGCATTGGAACTCTCTGATAAGGAATTCAAAAGAATTATCTTTAGGTATCTTCAAAGGATTGAGAGACAGATCAAAGAAAACACAGAAAAAAACTTACAAGAATTTGGGAAGAAAACACAATGGCTGAAACACCGTTAAGTTTGATTTTTTTTATATGGAAAGGAAGGAGCCCTGGTGGTACAATGCTTAAGTGCTCGGTTGCTAATCAAGTCAGTGGTACAAACTCACCAACATCCCTGAGGAAGAAAAATGTGCAAGTGTGCTTCCAAAAAGATTAAGCCATCGAAACCCTATGGGGAAATTCTACTCTGCCCTATGGGTCACTATGAGTTGGAATCGACTCAGTGATAATGCGCTTGATTTTTCTTGTATGGAAATGAATAACAAGCATAGGTTAAAATTTTAAACACACTCCAAGAAAAGTTCTTTCTGAGAAGCCATGCATTCAATTGTCTGCCTATAAAATTTTTGGTAAAAAATGTTATTACATACAATAGATATGGATGCTGATGTCAATCTGAACAAATTTTTAAATGTTAACACATTTTTCTATCACCTATAGAAAAATTTTAAAAAGCTGTTTTGCTTTTCCTGTCCCCAAAATCATAAATACTTCATTCATTTTATGACTTAGTAAATATTTTTTTATGATAAACAAGTGAAAAAAAATCTGTACTTCCGTATGTTTAAACTCAATGACACAGCAACGATTCTCATAACTTATAACCTTATCTACTTCAAAATGAATAAAACAATTAATATAATTAATGTATAAAATATTTGGAATGTAAACTGAAGAGGCACTGAAATATAATTACATTTGATGCTAATCTCGTTAACCTTTTAAAAATCTGCTTCAGAAATAGAAAATGGTCACAATGAATATCGAAATCATAATAAGTTTTCTAAGTTGTGTATTAATGACCAATACTGTTTCCCTTAGAATAAAATTAAGGATGAATGAATCTAAGGAAACAGAAATTCCTTCATCTCATTTTAGGTTTTCCTAGAAGAATACCTTGAAGACCAAGATGTGAATATAAGGAGTAGGGGTGTGGGAAACTGAAACAGGGTGGACTTTTGGCAAGATGGTAGAATAGGCAAACAAGCTACCCAGACCTTCCACAACAGAGAAACGAAAACTTAATTGAAACAGATACAGATGATAATTCCAGAACCCTGCGCTCCAAAGAGAAGGATAAAGAAGTGAACTAAATACCAACTAGTAGAAGACATTGAAAGATAAAAGCAAATAAGGAAACAAATCGAGCTATGGACTGTCAACCAGCCTGACAGTGTAGCCATTTTGAATACTTAAGTGGTGTTCCGATCAAGGCTGTTGTTGTTGTTGCTATGTGCCATGGAGTCGGATCCGACTTGTAGCAACCCCTCCTTGGGTTTCTGAGGCAGTATCACTACAGAAATAGATTACCCAACCTTTCTTCCAAGGAGTGGCTGGTGGGTTTGAACCGCCAGCCCTCTGGTTAGCAGTCAAGTGCCTTAGGCACTGCACTACCTAATCAGTTCTGAGTGTGAAGGACTGCAAAAGTTCCCACACTAGTGACTGATGACCAGAAAGTAACAATGCCCACATGACCCAATCACATTAGCACCTACTACAGCCCCATTCACTAGGCGGGGGCCACGTCCTGCTTCTGCACCAATTTATCAATGACAAATACTAACCAATACTAGCCAAACCTGCTCTCATCTGCTCTATACAAACAGCTAACAGAGATCTGTACACACAATCTAACCCTCTATCACACCCACTGGGAGACAGATGGTGAAAGCCTAAGTGCCACCAAAGTAGGGAATACCAGTCCTGCTACCTCAGATATATCAAAAAAAAAAAAAAAAAACTTAGGTGCATCACACCAACACACAATAATCAATTAAATACAAATACAACAAAATCAAAATGTCTCAAAGACAAATGACAATCCCAGTTCCCAAAAAGACTTAAGATAAATTAGTACAAACAAGCAACCAAAATACAGAGCAGAAAACCTCCCTCAAGAAGTGGCACTGGATCTACCTGACAAGGAATGCAAAGGTATTATCTTTAGGTACTTCAATAAATTGAGAAACAGATCAAGGAAAACAGAGACAAAAGTCTAGAAGAATTCAAGAAAACAATACAAGAAGAAACTGAGAAAATAAATGAAAATTAGAAACCATATAAAAACAGCAAACAGATATTTAGAAATTAACACTAGGTTTTCAAAAACAGATGAGCTAAGATTTCAGAAATAGGTAACACACTGAAGGGCAAAGGAGTAGAATTCAATCAATGTAAGACAGAATTGGTGAGACTGAATGAAAATCTCTCAATACTACTTTATTATGGGAATAATCAGAAAAAAGAACAACAAAAAAAATTTAGAAAAGGCTGTGATTTATACAAGACACCAACAAGAGAAATAACTTACATGTGATCAGAATTCTAAAAAGGAAAAGAGAAATAAAACCAAATAGAATATGGTCAAAGGTCTGTTGGAAGAGAACGTCCCTAATATGATGAAAAATGAGAAGATATCCATTCATGAAGTTCAACAAACCCCAAACAAGACAGACCACAAAAGAAAATCACCAAGACACATCATAATCAAACTTTCCATACCTAAAGGCAAATAAAGAATCTTGAAAGCAACATGAAAAAAACAAAAAGTTACCAACAAAGGGCAACAAATAAAGCTTGGATTTCTCAGCAGAAACCACGCAGGCAGGAAAACAATTGGATGACATATATAAAATGCTGAAAGAAAAAAACTGCCTGCCAAGAAATATATACACAGAAAAATCATCCCTAAGATATGATGGCAAAATAGGACACTTCCAGATAAACAGAAATTAAAGGAGTATGTTAAAACCAGACCAAGTTTACCAAAAATTAAAGGTAGTCCTTTCATCAGAAAACCACAAAAGCAGACAACAACCTATGATTATCATACATGACATCATCACCCAGAAACCAACCCAGATATAAAAGTATCTAAAGTAAAATAAACTTACAAGACTGAAAAAAGGGAATCAGCAAAAGCAATTTGTAAGTGAGGACAACAACAAAGCAAAAAGAGGGAATAAATAGTGTAGTTATAGAACTTCAAGATGGAGAGAAAGTCAAGATGATTTCAAGGTAGAACAGACTGTTTTAAACATGGGAATGAAAAATACATCACCTGATATTGCCAATAAGATGGAGGAATAGGCAGACAAGCTACACAGACCCTCTTAAACAAAGAAAAGAGGAACCAATTGACACAGATACAGAAGATAATGCTGGAACCCTGATCTTTGAAAGCAAGGCTACTGAAGTGAATTAAACACCAATTAGTAGAAAAACCTGAATGAAAACAGTGACCAAGGAAACCAACGGACCTGAGGATGGACAGATATCCTGACGGCATGGACAGTTTAAGTATTTCCAAGAGGTGTTAGGACCTGAGAATTAACCTGAAAATAAGCCATGACAATAGAGGGATGAACGGACAGCTGCACTAGTGGCTGATGAATAAAAAGGGAAACAGCAAAGAAGAAGACAAACTGAACCATGGACTTTTGGCTGTCCAGAAGGTATACCATTTTTAATGTTTACAAGCGATGCAGCCATTCTGGATATGTAAACTTAAACCATTCTCATTCAGATTCCAGGGACCTAAGAATAAGCTCTGCCTGCCAAGGACAGAATGGACATACAAAAGACTGACGAATGGAAAGTAGAAAACAGTGCATAAGTGCTACCAACTAGTGAATAGAAGACAGCACCCTGCTTACTCAGATACATCCACACAAAACGCAGAAAACAAAAATCTTGGGCAAATCACTCCAATATACTATCACCAAGTAAATATAAATATAAACATGTTACAATATCTCCAAGACAACACATCATCACAGTCCACACAAAGAAGCAAGATATAGTAATAGAAACAAGGGACCAGGATAGAGACCCAGAAGACAACTCTGAGAAAGCAGTAGCACTGGAACTCCCTGATAAGGAATTCAAAAGAATTCTATTTAGGTAGCTTCAACACATTGAGAGGCAGATCAAAGAAAACATGGACAAAATTAAGTAAAACACAGAGAAAACCTTACAAGAATTTTGGAAAACAATACAAGAACAAAATAACAAAATAAATGAAAATCATAAATGATACAAAATCTACAGATAGTAATCCAGAAGATTAATACTAAATTTTCAGAAATACATAACAAACTGAACAAGCAAAGGAGTCGAGTTGAGTCAATGGAACACAGAATTGGTGAGATCCAAGACAAATATCTCAATACTTCTTTGGAAAGGGATCTATCAGAAAAAAGAAAAACCACAATGAAGAAAAAGTCTAAGATTCATGTGTGATACCACCAACAGGAATGAAACTTATGTGCAATCAGAATTCCAGAACAGGAAGAGACAATTCTTTTTGGACAGTGACTGTATATTCCTTCCATCTTCTTTTGAGGCTTCCTGCATCATTCAGTATTTTTTGGTCCATAGAATCTTTCAATATTGCAACTCGAGGCTTAATTTTTTTCCTCAGTTCTATCAACTTGAGAAATGCCGAGGATGTTCTTCCCTTTTGGCTTTTCAAGTCCGTGTCTTTGCACATTTCATTACAGTAATTGGCTTTGTCTGCTCGAGCTACTCTCTGAAATCTTCTGTTCAGCTCTTTTATCTTGTTGTTTCTTCCATTTGCTTTAGCTACTCCCCACTCAAGGACAACCTGCAAAGTCTCTTCTGACATCCATTTTGGTCTTTTTTTCTTTTCTTGTCTTTTTAAGGACCTCTTGCATTCTTTATGGATGATGTTCTTTCTTAATGTCATATCATAAGTCCTCTGCTTTTCTATCACTGGTGTTCAATGCATCAAATCTATTCCCTCTGTAAATTCAGGAGGGATATATCAAGGTCATATTTTGGCTCTCGTGGACTTGTTTTAATTGTGTTCAACTTCAACTTGAATGTGCTATGAGCAGTTGATGGTCTGTTCCACAATCAGCTCCTGGCCTTGTTTTGGCTGAAGATACTGAACTTCTCAATCCCCTCTTGCCACAGATGTAGTCAATCTGATTCCTGTGTATTCCATCTGCCGAAGTCCACATGTATAGCTGTCACTTTTGTTGAAAAAAGGTATTTGCAATGAATAATTCATTGGTCTTGAAAAATTCTATCAGAACAACAGAAGGCTCTGCAACACGTTCAGGCTGCCATGCAGGCTGCTCTGCCACTTGGGCCATATGATCCAGCTGACCCAATGGTGCTTGAAGTGTCCGCAGTACATAGAGAGGCTGTTTGGAGTCTTTGGTAGGTCTCTATTGGTGAACTGCAATGCAGATCTTTGGGATTTTAGAGCAAAGCCCTGCCATCCTCTGCAGATAACTACTCTACTTTTGAGAAACAGCTTTTAGCTTGTTATTGGGCTTCAGTAGAGACTGAAAGCCTAACCATGGACCACCAAGTCACCATGACGCTTGAGTTGCCCATCATGAACTGGGTGTTGCCTGACCTACAGAGTCATAGAGTTAGATGTGCAGAGCAGCAAGTATCATTAAACGGAAGTGGTATATCAGAGATCAGGCTTGAGCAGGACCTGAAAGCACAAGTAAGTTGCATAAGGAAGTGGCCCAAATGCCTATGGTAGCAGGTCGATTACATTGGACCACTTCCATCACGGAAAGGACAGCGTTTTGTTCTTACTGGAATAGATACTTATTCTGGATATGGAATTGCCTTCCCTGCACTCAATGCTTCTGCCGAAACTACCACCCATGGACTTACAGAACGCCTTATCCCATCATGGTATCCCACACAGCATTGCTTCAGATCAAGGGACTCACTTCACAGCAAATGAAGTGCAGCAGTGGGCGTGTGCTCACGGAATTCACTGGTCTTACCATGTTCCCCATCATCCAGAAGCACCTGGCTTAACAGAACGATGGAATGGCCTACTGAAAACACAATTACGGCACCAACTAGGTGGGAATACCTTGAAGGGTTGGGGCAATGTTCTCCAGGAAGCTGTATATGCTCTAAACCAGCATCCAGTATATGGTTCTGTTTTTCCGATAGCCAGGATTCATGGGTCCAGGAATTAAGGGGTGGAAACGGGAGTGGTACCGTTGACTATTACCCCTAGTGACCCACTCAAAAAAATTTTGCTTCCTGTACTTGCTACCCTATGCTCTGCAGATATGGAGATCTTAGTCCCAAAGGGAGGAACACTTCCACCTTTAGACACAATACAGATTGCAACGAACTGGAGATTAAGAATGCCACCCAGTTATTTTGGCCTCCTCATGCCTCTACATAAACAGACAAAGAAGGGCATTACTGTACTATCGGGTGTGATAGATCCTGATTACAAAGGGGAATTTGGATTGGTATTACATAATGGAGGTAAAGAAGAATATGTCTGGAATACAGGAGATTCATTAGGACATCTCTTAGTACTACCATGCCCCATGATTAAAGTCAATGGAAAATTACAGCAACCGAATTCTGGTATAACTGCTCATGGCCCAGACCCTTCAGGAATGAAGGTTTGGGTCACCCCACTAGGCAAAGAACCACGACCAGCTGAGGTGCTTGCTTAGGGAAAAGGAAATACAGAATGGGTGCTGGAAAAAGGTAGTTATGAATATCACCTACAACCACATGACCAGTTGCAGAAACAAGGACTGATTATTATATTTCTTCAGTGTATATGTGCATCAAATATTTGTGTTTCCTTCTGTTATGAACTGTAAAATATAAGTAAGGTTAATGCGTTTCAGTTACACATGCATTAGCGTATCATGTTAGGTACAAATATGACTTTATAATTGTCCTTATTCAGAGAGTATATATGGTTAAGAATATATGTACAACTGGCAAGTTGACAAGGGGTGTACTGTGATAGTTGCAGCTGTGCTTCAACTTGGCTAGACCACAATTCTGTGTGGCTTCAGCAATTGTGACGTGGGTTGTTCCAATGATGGAATCAGATGTATATGTTTTGAGCAGCCAATACACTGAAAGGGAGTTTCCCTAGGGGTATGACCTGCTTCCAGTATATTTATGGACATCCTGGGAAAAGATACACTCTTCTGTGAATCAGGATTCTGTTGTACTGCCTACAACTGTCCGTGAGCAAACAATCTACCATTTGGCCTGGAGGTCTTGGATTCGTCATTCGTTGGAGTTAAAAGCCAGTATACTGCCTGCCAACCTTGAGTTCCTCAGCCCTTTTCCAAACTGTGAAAGAACAAACTCCTGTTTGTTAAGGCCATCCCATTTGTGGTATATTCTTGTCAGAGCAGCATTAGGTAACCAGAACTCTTACGTTGTTGAAAAAAATTATTTACAATGAGTAATTCGTTGGTCTTGCAAAATTCTATCATGTGATCTCCAGCATTATTTCTATCACCAAGGCCCTATTTTCCAACTACCAGAAGCTCTTCTTTGTTGCCAACTTTTGCATTCCAGTGACCAGTGATAATCAACACATCTTGATTGCATGTTCTATCAAATTCAGACTGCAGAAGTTGGGAGAAATCTTCAATTTCCTCATCTCTGGCTTTGGTGTTTGGTACATAGATGTGAATGATAGTAGGATTAACTGGTCTTCCTTGTAGGCATATGGATATCATCCTATTACTAACAGCACTGTACTTCAGGACAGATCTTGAAATACTCTCTGTGACAATAAATGCCACACCATTCCTCTTCAATATGTCATTCCTGGCATAGAAGATCATATGGTTGTTTGACTCAAAATGACCAAAAACAGTCCATTTTAGCTCATTAATGCCTGGGATATCGCTCTTTATGCATTTCATTTCATTTTTGACAACTTCCACTTTTCCTAGATTCATACTGAGTACATTCCGTGTTCCAATTATTAATTAATATATGCATCAGTTTCTACTCAATTTTAAATCTCACCAGGTACCCAAAATAACTGTAAATATAAAACTATAAAACACTACTAAAAAACCGTAAGAGACCTACATAAATGGAAGAACATACCATGCTCCTGGATAAGAAGACTGAAAATTGTGAAAATGTCAATACTACCCAAAGCAATCTATACAGTCAATGCAATCCCAATACAGATCCCATCAATATTCTTTAAGGATATGGAAAAACCAATCACTAACATTATATGAAAAGGAAAGAGACTTCAGAGAAGCAAAGCACTACTGAAGAAGAACAAATTAGAAGGTCTCACATTCCTAGATCTCAAAACCTACTACACAACCACAGGAGTCAAAACAGCCTGGTATTGATTGATAGAATGACAGACACAAAAACCAGTGGAATAGTATTGAGAACCCAGATACAGATCCCACTGACTTTTGGTCAGCTGATTTTTCACAAAGGGCTGAAACCCATTACATGGAGAAGAGATGGTCTCTTTAACAAATGGTGGTGGAAAACTGGATACCGTTTGCAGAAAAATGAAACATGATCTGTATCTCACACCATACACAAAAACTAAATTGAGATGGATCAAAGACTTAAATGTGAAACCTAAACTTACAAAGTTCCTCAAGGAAAAAATGGGAAAATTTAGCGGACACCTAGAGGAGGTCTGTGTAGGAGATCCTGGATAGGATAGAAAAACAAATGTGAAACAAAACTCAACATCATTTAAAAAAAAAAAAGGCCAGGTTTGTTCATCTGATAGAGCCTAAGGAAACCCCTGAGACTATGGCCCCTGGTTGTCCCTCAGATCTGAAACTGAACTCACTCCTGTGGATTCCAGGCAAATAAAGGTATATGGGCTGAACATTTACATCAGGTAGATAAGAATACTTGGAGAGGTCAAACATGAGAGAACAGAATGGCAGTGTTTGCACCAGGAGACAGCTGGGAGGGGGGGCAGAAGGAGTGCAAACGACATAGGGAAGAGGCAACTATGAGTAGGAAATGGGAAGAGAGCTGTTACATGGTGGGTAACTACAGTCAATGTCATGAAACAAAACACAAATATTCACATAAACTAAAACAACAGCAACAAAGGAAATGATAACACGACTCATAAACATAATGAGTTCAGCACAGAAAATAATATGGAACAAAGAAACCAGGGACACCATGAAAAAATACATAACAAAATGACAGCAACAAATTCAAACTTATCAATAAT
>NW_006921602.1:1302790-1316017 GCF_000298275.1 Orycteropus afer afer | reverse complement strand
GGGTTTGAACTGCCAGCCTTCTGGTTAGCAGTCAAGTGCCTTAGGCATTAAGCTACCAGAGCTCCATGCGATCCTCAGCCTATATGACCATGAGACCAGAAGAACTAGATGGTGCCTGGCTACTACCACTCTCAACCACTTGGAGGAGCATTGGTGCAGGAGATCCTGGATAGAATGGGAGAACAATGTAGAACAAAACTCAAAATCATAAAAAAAAAAAGACCAGGTTTGCTGTTCTGATACAGCCTGGCGAGACCCCTGAGATTACGACCCCTGGCTACCCTTCAAATCTGGAACTGAACTCACTTCTTTGGCTTCCAGCCAAATAATAGACAACATATGGGTTGAACATTTACAGCCGTTAGATACAGTACTCAGAGCGACCAATCATGAGAGAACAGAAGGGCAGTGCTGGCATGGGGAGACAGTTCTAGGAACAAGTGTGCACAGGAGGGAAGGACACAGGGAAGAGGTAAGGATAGGGAGGAAGTTGGAAGAGAGCTGTCACACTGTGAGGAACATTACAGTCAATTTTATGAGCCAAAATGTGTATTAACTGCTGTATGGAAAACGAATTTGCGCTGTAAATCTTCACCCAAATCACCATAAAAATAATACTACTAATAATAATAAATCACAGAGTGACATCAAAGAAAGTTAATAAACTTCCTCACCAAAATAAAGAAGAAGAAAGTCATAAATATTTAGTAAATATTAAAATAGGAGCATCAAAGGAAATGATAAAAATAATTATAAACAAAATGAACTCAGCACAGAAAATTGCAACAAAGAAAATAGCACCACCACATACAAGCACCTAAAAAAATTACAATAAATTCATATTTGTCGATAATTACACTGAATGTAAATGGATGAAATATACCAATCAAGAGACAGAGAGTTGCAGCCTGGATAAGAAAACATGACCCATCAATATGCTTCTAACAAGAGATATACATTACACTCAAAGACAAAAACAGATTAAACATAAAAGCTGGGGAAAAAAAATTATCAAGCAAACAGCAATCAAGAAAGAGTAGGAGTGGCAATATTAATTTCTGATATAAACAGACTTTAAGACAAAAACCAGTGTAACAAAGAAGAAAATTATATAATGATTAAAGGATCAATTGAATAAGAGGACATAAACATAATGAATATCTATGTAACCAATGAAAGAGCCCCAAAATACATAAATCAGACCTTAACAGGACTGAAAAGAGAAACAGAAAACTGTACAATAATAATCTCACTACCATTGAGTTGTGCCTGACTCATAGCAACTCCTCCTTGGGTTTCTGAAGTAGCATCTCTATGGAAGTAGACTGCCCCATCTTTCCTCCAAGGAGTGGCTGGTGATTAGCAGAAGGGCAGTGGTTAGCACTACACCACTAGAGCTCCACAATAGTAATAAAACTCACCATCATTGAGTCTATTTTGACTCACAGCAACCCCTCCTTGGGTTTCCGAGGCAGTAGGAAGTAGATTGCCCAACCTTCCTTCCGAGGAGTAGCTGGTGAGTTTGAACCGCCAGTCTTCTGGTTAGCAGTCAAATGCCTTAGGCACTACACCACCAGAGCGCCACTATAATAATAACACTCACTGTCGCCGAGTCGATTTCAACTCATAGTGACCCTTCCTCCTTGGGTTTCCGAGGTGGTATCACTATGGAAGTAGATTGCCCAACCTTCCTTCCTAGGAGTGGCTGGTGGGTTTGCAACGCCAGCCTTCTGGTTAGCAGTAAAATACCTTAGCACTACGCCACGAAAGCTCAAACAATAATAAGAGATTATAATATAGTACTTTCAATGAAGGATATAACTACTAGAAAAAAACTCAATGAAGACAATGAGGAACTAAATAATACAAGCAGCCAATTTGACCTTACAGACATACACACAACACTTCACTCGGCAACAGCCCAATCTGCTTTCTTTTCCAGCACACATGGAACATTCTCCAGAATAGACCACATATTTTTTTCTTTGGCAGTAGTTATTCTTTTTTCCTTTTCTTTTCTTCCTTCCTTCCTTCCTTCCCTCCCTTCCTCCTTCCGTCCCCTCCCCTCCCTTCCTTCCTTCATTTATATATAGTCTCATGACATTGACTACAATTTACCACAATGCAACAGCTCCCCTCCCACTTCCTCCTGATAGTTACCTCTTCCCTGTGTCCATCTCTCCATGCACTCCTGCCCCCTGCGCTGTCTCCCTGTGCGTGAGCAGCCCTTCTTTCTCCCATGATTGTTCTCTCCAAGGAATGTATCATACTAACTACATCCCAGAAATTTTATAAGGGTACAATCTAATATGGATGTCACAACTTATTTTTTTATACGGAAAACTTATGCAGAGTAAGTTGTATAGTATGCAGAAACCTTAGCGTGGACTGGTAAGAGGTGATGAACAAACCCAGAAGGGCAATGTTTGAGGGAGTGACCACAAACTTACAAACTGACAGGTCATGGTAGTAGGAATCTTTATACTACAGAAATATGCGTAATAGGGTGAATGGAAGCCTCATGGTTTCAAGTGATCCTACCAAAATTGCATCAGGATCCTGGACAACACAGTGAAAAGTTGAGCTCATGGGAAAATACGCAGCCAATGTTTTACAAATATATGCCTAAAGCATTTGAATGCTAACCAGAAGACTTTATGGTTCAAACCCACCAGCCACCCCTCAGAAGGAAAACTGGGCAATCTACTTCCACCATGATACCGCCTCGGAAAACCAAAGAGGGGTCGCTATGAGTTGGATCCCACTTGACAGCAGTGAGTTTGGATTTTTAGTTTCATAAAGGCACAGGAAATCAGGGTAGGAGTTTTGTCTCCATGGGATAGTGTAGGCCAAATCCCGCTGTAGCAGAGTGGGCAAGGCAGTGTCCTGAACTATATGGCAAGACTCATTAAAACCCCACTTGATAGTCAGGTCCTAAAATTTATTTAAGGTTTGGTTAAAATAAATAAAATTGGGTGAGATTGACACTTTAGATTGCAGTTACTAAGAATCAGCTATTATCCAGAACTATAGCAAACACCAACCAACATATTGTTGTTGTTGTTATGTGCCGTCAAGTCAGACCCGACTCATAGCAACCCCTCCTTGGGTTTCTGACACATTATCATATAACCAACATATCATATAACCAACATATTACCAGTACTTAATTCATCTTCTGTATTTTAAAATCAAAGCAACAAAGGCTAAGAGATGTCATTAATAACAATGAAAATAATAATTTATATTTGAATAGATTATTCCCATTTAATAAATATCCTCTATATATTAGTCACTGTGAGAGTCACTTAACATGTAGAATCTCACTAAGTCCTCACAACACAAAGAAGTAATTATATATACAATTCACAGGTGGGAAAAAAGATCATGGAGGTTAAATAACCCACTAAGGTCAAAAATGTTCCAAATCACAGGGCTGGACAAGGCAAAATGTATTCAGTTCCTCTGCTCTCTTGCATGCAAAACCACTACTTCAAACTCATTTAATAACTCTTAAAAGGAATTATCATACAGTGGGGCAATAGTAGGTCCCTCACAATAGTGAAAAAAACAATTTTCTCACTATAGTCCCCCTGGGATCATTTATACAATCCCATAACATATATGGTAAGTAACAGTAGCATAAATGAGAAAACAGTCCTTTAACAATCCTCAGTTCCTATAATGCTGGTCACAGAAATGTTAACTCCTTGTAGGAAAAAAACTTTTAGCTGTCCCCAAATGTTGTTGTTGTTGTTGTTATGGGCCGTCGAGTCAGACCCAACTCATAGCGATCCCTCCTTGGGTTTCCGAGGCAGTATCACTATGGAAGTAGATTACCCAACCTTCCTTCCAAGGAGTGGCTGGTGGGTTTGAACCACCAACCTTCTGGTTAGCAGTCAAGTGCCTTAGGCAGTACGCTATCACAGCTCTTCCCCAAATACACTATACCAATAACCGCTCACTGCCATCAAGTTGATTCTAACTCACGGCAATCCTAGAGGACTGAGTAGACCTGCCCTCATAAGGTTTTCAAGCCTGTAAATCTTAACAGAAGTAGATTGCCTCATTTTCTCCCACGGAGCAGCTAATAGGTTCAAACATCTGACCTTTCTGGTTAGCTAGCAGCTGAATACTACTGTGCCAATAGAGCTCCTAAATACACTGTAAGAAAGAGCTAAGAGTATAAACATCAAATCCAAACTTCCTCAGACTGATTTATTTGCTTTTATTAATTAACGTGTGAAAAAGAAGGAGAAATTAATCAGAGTTGAACCTATAGGAGATTTGAAAACTTATTTGAGGCACAACAAGCAGGAAGATGGTGATGAAAGTAACTTTAATAGAAGATTATTACTACAACGTTCTTCTAAAGGAAAAAGATGGACAATGATGATTTCCGTGGTGGCACCAATGGGGGTAAGAACATTTACTGTGTGCATATTAAGTGTTAAGCACTCTACCAAACTCTTTATATGCATTATTTAAAACTCACAAGACTTAAAGACTATTATCCATCTCTTAAATAAATGATGGGAAGAAAAGAAGTGAGTGACCTGATAAGGGTGTTAAAACTAGTACGTGTACATGTCAGGGTTCAAATCAGGCCTGCCTACTCCAGAATCCAAATTCAGAAGTTACTTAGAGTGTCTCTGAATAATAATAGATGAGTTCACCTATTCAATATAAGCTCTATGCAAGCAATCAAATTTTCTATTTCAAGTTTCCCACTCCCTTACCTATGTCCCAATAAGGCACAGTCACTTGGTATACAATAGGTGAAAGATGAAAAGTGAATGCTCCTCAACAGAAGTCAAACAACTTAAAGTTGTTCTACTAAAACTTATCAAAATCTATAAATTTAAATGTCTAATATTTACTTTCCATAATATTAAATCTAAAACCATACGCTACATGATTTATTATGAAATGGAATATAATGAAACTTTCCCTGGAATAAAAAACCAAATTAAAACCATATATACTGACTCTTTTGTATCACCTGTCAATTCTGAAAGAGGCTAGTTTTGCAAGTAGTGGGGTCTGTATTCACATGCAATAAGAATTAAAATCATGATTCTTTCAAATTAGGACTCAGACATGTTATGTCTTCCTGAAGGAATATGTAATTAGTTCATTGTTAATTAACAGACAGTTCTAAATAAAAACGTATGCATGTTTTAAGCCTTTCACATCTGACCTAATTCCAAACTAAAAGAAAAAATATTTCCTGGACTTTTTGGGTTACAAAGTTGTTCTTATAAAAACGTTAACTAATGAAGCGGAATTTTCCTACTCCTTATGTATTTGTATCATATATGCTCTTAAATCACTCAAAAGCATAAAATAATCTTATTTCTAGAACTCAGAAAACTTAAACTTTGGAAAAACACATAAAAGATATGCCTCTCTTGCAATTCAAAAAAATTTACATACATACATACATACATATATACATATATATATATGCATATGCATTCATTATGTGAAGACTTATTTGAAGAATGTAAATTTTTTAATAAACACCAATTACTTCTCATGTGGGTAATGAAATGACTAAAAAATATCTTTAAAAACTCACCAAAAACAAAAACAAAAAAACAATTCTAGTTCATAAAGACCCACATTAAAGCTAAAGATGCGGAAATGCTAAGGCAGAAATAAATTTTTGTTTGTCAAAATAAATATTAAATATGGACTAAAATTAGCAACAAAAAACATTTCTAAAAACTAAACTCACTGCCGTCAAGTTGGTCCCAATTCATACCAACCCCTCTTTGGGTTTCTGAGACAGTAACTCTACGGAAATAGATTGCCCAATTTTCCTTCCGAAGAATGGCTGTTGGGTTTGAACCGCCAGCCTTCTGTCAGCAGTCAAATGCCTTAGGCACTAGCCTTTTTGGGAGAGTTCCCAAAAAGTAAATAGACTTGTTTTTAATTAACAACTGATACAAAAAACAAATCAATCCATTCAAAGAAAATAAAAGACAATCAACTGATTTATCTTCCCTCAATTCTACTTTGTATTTAAGCTAATTTTCTATTTGCCTAAGTAATGAGATGGATGTAATCAAATGTGCAAGGTGAGGACTCTAACAGGAACACAGAATATTTAGGTACTTGTACTGACCGGCTCAGAGTCATAGCAATAATCATCCCAGCTCTGTCTGAGGGGTTTCTTTGTTATCTGAAAGTAAGGCAGATTAGTTAAGTAGAAGTAATGGTTATCACGCTTCTCTAATCATCTTTCAGATGTAGTATGTAGGTCGCCTATTGTTATTCAAAGAAAGTTATTATGCATAGCAACATAAAACAAGAAAGAAGTATAAATATTCAGATTCTGGGAGAACATTTACTATTGCCCTCAACCATATATGCTATTGTTTAGTAACTCTGCTACTTATTGCTGAGTCCCATACCCTATAAATACTGGTATTGTAGCAAGAATACGTATGGTAAGTCCACTTATTAAGAAAAGATCTAGAAAACTGCAAGAAATCCTGATTTTCCCTAATACTAATGACAATCACCTTGTTTATGGGCCACCAGAATGGTGTATAAAATCAAGTATATAGTATCATATCAGAAACTGACTTTTTATCTTGAAATTCTCTGCACTTGACGGCACATAACAACAACTACTACTACATATTAATACAAAGAAAGATATGTTAGTTTAACTTAATACAAAAAGTTTCAAAATTAAGAAATGTCAATTAAACAGCATACTGACTATCTTGAGAAAAGTCCAAAATGTTACTTTTACAACCCTACATACGTATTAAAAATTTTAAGCCATCATCACAATG
Organism: Orycteropus afer afer; assembly: GCF_000298275.1. Taxonomy (NCBI): domain Eukaryota; kingdom Metazoa; phylum Chordata; class Mammalia; order Tubulidentata; family Orycteropodidae; genus Orycteropus; species Orycteropus afer. The sequence continues at coordinate 1,309,208 of NW_006921602.1, read as the reverse complement.
TCAATTTGTTTATAAAACATTCCTACGAATTTTTGTAATTATCATAAAAGGAATTTCTTCCCATAATCATTATATCTTGCCTCAAATAATCAAAAAATAAGGGTAAACAACCTACTATTTAAATGGCTTCCTGTTGTATCAATGCTATTAATATTGAATTTAAAACTTGATATGAGAAATACTACTAAAATTAGAGAAATCAATGTAATGAAAAATTGGAAGAATTACTCCTTATCCCATTGTACAAGTTATTAAAAAAAGAAAAAAGAAATTAGGAATTAACTTTGGGTTTCAAGAAAAGACCCAAATTCTCTAAGTGACTAGCCTTTTATGAACTTCATTCTGAACTTAAATTCATTAAATTTAAAAAGTCACACTCTAAGTCAATATCAACCATAATATGTAAAGATATATGAGTATGAGACTTAAAAACAATGCAAAATCCAGGTAAACCCTTGCAAAATTAATCATCGGTAACATTCAGCCCCCTGGGGTCTGGAAATAGTAAAAAATTTTGCAACAACTAAGCTATTTTTTTAATATGACAGTATCTATAAACACCTTATTACTTTCTTAAAGGATCTCACAAAGAACAAAAAGCTAATAAAATACTACTCACCTTTTAAAATTTAAATGAGGATAATAATATTTAAATAGAGTACCTGAATATAAAAAGTTTATATTCAAGAGCTAAAATTTAACAAAGCTCCAATTTCAAAATGCTTTTCATGAACTCTCACCTGATTGAGATAATGATATTCATCAGGTTGCTTAAGATGGAATGCTAATCTCTCTTCTTCACTTGCTCCTGCCAGGAGGTAATAGAACACATGATAATTCCTGTTGGAAACATTAAGAAATATGACATTATAATGAATGTGATCTGTTATTACCTTTTAAAATAAAAACATTAAGAAATAAAATATTTCTTTTTCTAATCTTTAATACAAATATGATAAATTCAATACTTAACTATTCCCACAAAATAGAACAAAGTTTTAGATGTTAAATAAAAAAAGGAGGGGCGACAGAAGCAAAAATGGCAACATTAAGAAATGTGAAAATTCTCTCTTCCATGCCAGCAATGAAAGAGCTGGCAATTTTGTTAGAATCAACTTTTTGAAAACTCTGGAAATTAACCAAAAACTTCCAGCAATGCAGAGAGTGTGTACTCAAGAAAAACAGCTGAATCCCATTATAAACAGCAAGATTTTGTGGCGTTGTAACTTGCCATATGTGATTTCCCTAAGAAGCTCTGAAGCATAGTACCTAAGGCATTTGACTGCTAACCAAAAGGCTGGCGGTTCAAACCCACCAGATGTTCTGCAGAAGAAAGATGGGGCAATCTACTTCCATAAAGATTTGCTGCCTCAGAAATCCAATGAGGGTTGCTATGAGTTGGAATCAACTCACAGGAGTGAGAGTTTGAGAGAGTATTTTGGGTATCGATTCCCTATTTTCCAGATCCATAGGAGCCTTGAAAACCAGCAGCCCTCAATTACAATGAAAACCAGGCAGGCATCAGAAGGGGTAAAATGGGCTTGAAGCTCATTCAAAGCTTCAGTCCCAGAAAACTGCAATTACTGAATTGTCCTTGGAAGAACTCCATTCCATTTGACATGACTCAGAGCTCCCTCAGTGTAAAAAACATCTATTTCCAAAGGGGATTTGTTAAAAACAATTATAGCCAATTGTTGAACATCATAGCTATCTGAAGCAGTGAATAAGAGTTGGGACAAACATGAAAATAACCAAAAATCGTAAAAGGAGGACTTCTGGTAAGATGGTGGACTAGACAGACAAGCTACACAGACCATCTTCAACACAGAAAAGAAAAACTAATTCACAGAGATACAGAAGATAATCCTGGACCCCTGAGCTTTGAAAGGAAGTATACAGAAGTGGATCAGGCACCAACTCGTGGAAAAAACCTGAACAAAAACAGTGAGTACAGAGATGGTCAGAGCAATGGACTGTCAGCTACTCTGACGGAACCAACAGCTTGAATATTTCCAAGTGGTGCTGGGACCTAAGAATTGACCTAAAGATCAAAATGACCTAAAGCCTGGTCCCCAAGGGCTGCAGGGAGGAAGGGAAACAGCAAAGAGGGATATAACCTGAGCTGTGGACTTTTGGCTGTCCTGAGGGCGCAGCCATTTTGATTGTTTTCTAGTGACAGACATTTTGGATATTTAAAGTGACCGAGGGTGCAGCCATTTTGAATGTTTGTAAGCGGTGGCCATTTTGGATTTTAAAGTGACAGCATTCTCATTCAGACTCCAGGGACCTAAGAATGGGCTCCACTTGCCAAAGGTGGCAGGGACATACTGGAGGTTGACAATGAGAAAGGAGACAAGTGGTGAAGGTATAAGTGCTGCCAATTAGCAAATAGAGGAGCACAATACTCTGCTTACACAGACAACATCCAAAGATAACAAAACTCGTAGGCAAGTCACTCCAACATACAATCACAAATTAAATATAAACACAAAAATATCACAATGCCTCATAGACAACAGAGCATCACAGTCCACACAAAGAAACAAGATAAACCAGGAGAAACAAGGGACCAGGATGCAGACCCAAAACACATCCCAGAAGAAGCAACAGCACTGAGACTCCTTAATAAGGAATTCATAAGAATTATATTTAGGTAACTTCAACAGATCGATAGACAGATCAAGGAAAACACTGACAAAATTGAGGAAAACCCTACAATGATTTTGAGAGATAATACAAGAACAAAATGACAAAATAAATGAAAAATAAGAAATGATACAAAATCTACACATAGAAATCCAGAAGATTAATACTAAATTTTCAGAAATAGATAACACATTGAAAGGGTAAAAGAGCAGAACTGAATCAATGGATGACAAAATTGGTGAGACTGAAGGCTAATACCTCAATACTTCTTTAGAAAGCTATCAATCAGAAAAAAAGGGCAAAAGAAAATGAAGAAAGCATAAGGTTCATGTGGGATACCATCAAAAGGAATAACCAACATGTAACTGGAACTCCAGAGAAAGAAGAGACAAATAAAACCAAAGAAAAAATTTTCAAAGATACACTGGAAGAGAATTTTCCTAGTATGATGAAAGATGACAATATATCCATTCAAGAAGTCCAATGAACCCCAAATAGGATAGACCCCAAAAGAAAATCACAAAGACATATCATCATCAAAGTCACCAAAACCAAAGACAAAGAAGAATCCTGAAAGCAGCATGGGAAAAACGAAAAGTTACCAACAAGTGGCAACCAATAAGATTTCTCAGCAGAAACCATGCAGGTGAGAAGACAATGAGATGGCATAAATAAAAGCCTGAAAGAGAAAAATTTCCAACCAAGAATTATATACCCAGCAAAATTGTCCCTCAAATATGATGGTGAAATTAGGACATTTCCACATAAGCAGAAATTAAGGGAATTTGTTTAAAACCAGGCCAACTTACATGACATGCTAAAGGGAGTCCTTTGGACAGAGAACCAACAGCCAACAACTGACCATTAACACACATGATGACATAACTCAGAAACCAACCCAGCTATGGAAGAATCCAAAGCAAATAAATAAGCCTACAAGACTGTAAACAGGGAACCAGAGACATTAATTGACAAATGAGGACAACTACAAACCAAAAAGAGGGAAAAAACTGTAGTTACAGAACTTCTAAATGGTAGGGAAGTCAAAACAACCAGAAGATATAACTGTTCTATACTTGGTAAGAAAATTATAAATCACAAGGTAACCTCAAAGAAAAATGATAAACCTTCACATCAAAATAAAAAAGAAGACTAGCACAAATATTCAGCAAATACTAAAACATAGCAACAAAGAAAGTGGTAACACGATTCATAAACAAAACAAGCTCAGCACAGAAAATTATATGGAACAAAGAAATCAACACAATAAAAAAGCACATAACAAAATGACAGCAACAAATTCATACTGCTCAATAATTACATATCTGATAAGGGATTTCTCTCTAGAATTCATAGAAAACTCCAACACCTCAACAACAAAAAGATTAACAACCCAATTAAAAAATGGGTAGAAGACATGAATAGACACTTGAACAAAGAGGATATTCAGGCGGCCAGCAAATGCATGAAGAAATGCTAACTATCATTAACCATCAGAGATGCAAATCAAAACAACAATGAGATACCATCTCACCCCAGCACTGATGGCAAAGTTCAGCAAGACGGAAAATTACAAATGCTGATAAGGATGTGGAGAGACTGGGACTCTCATACACTGCTGGTGGGATTGTCAAATGATACAACCACTGTGGGAAACAGTATGGCGATTCCTTAAAAAGCTGCTATTAGAAATAAAATTTAACCCAGCAATCCCATCAATAGGTATATATCCTAAAGAAGTGAGAACCAGGACAAGAACAAATATATGTACACCCATGTTCATGGGAGCACTATTTACAACAGCCAAAAGATGGAAACAATGTACATGCCCATCAACAGAAGAATGGATAACTAAACTATGGTACATATACACAATGGAATACTATGCCACACTAAGGAATAATATAGAATCTGCAAAACACCACATAACATGGACGAACTCAGAGGACATTATGATGAGTGAAATGAGTCAATCACAGAAGGACAAATACAGTATTCATTATTGTAAAAAGTCAAGGAAAGGTTTATATATGGAAGGAAACTTTCTTTGTTGGTTACCAGGGGCAGAAGGGTAACCTGCAAAAAAAAAAAAAAAAAAAATTACCTATGTCACTTTAGTTTTGTTTATTTCACTGTACATTAATTATATTTCAATAAAATGCATTTAGAAAAAGAATTGACACAATTCTCTTTTCAAAATTAAAAAAAAAAAAAGCTTAAAAGGAAAAGCTGGGGGGATGAGACTTCCATAGAATCTTTGAAAAGCTCCAGTACATTCCTGAGAATCTATAATGCCAGACAAATATGTAGGGCTGTTCATGTGCCCAGAGCTGTGTATACTAAGCAAAATCAAGGAAGGTCTTAAGCTCTCACTTCTGACAAACCTTGAGACTCCATGAAAGCAGAAAGTAAAGACTATGGTAGAGTTGTAAAATAACCAGCTGAATGTTGAAGGTGTGCTCAAAAGAAACACATAAAGCATCATAGAAAAGTCTACAAGACATACTGTTACGAGGCATATAAGGAAATCTCTGTCCATTATTGCCTGACAACTAAGATAACCAAACTAAGACTGACTTCAGAGGACACACATGACCAAGAATATAGACTTTACAGAATTGGCTGGACAGACACACGCGCACACACACACACACACACACACACAAACAGCAGCAGCAAAACAACCACCACAAGGCCCTGGGAGGGGAAAGAATCTCATTATCATCAGACTTACTACATTATATTACTCATAATTTCCAGTTTTCAACAAAATATTACACAACATGCAAGGAAACAAAAAAGTACAGCTCACACACAGGGGAAAAAAAAAAAAAAAGAAGAAGAAACTCTACCTGAAGAAGTCCAGATGCTGGACTTCCTATACAAAGAATACACATAAAACCACACACCTATTTTTTTCATTCTAAAAATTAAAAGAAATCCTATCTAAAGAGCCAAAGAAAAGCAATAAGACAATGTCTCACCAAATAAAGAGTATCAATAAAGATACAGATATTCTAAAAAATAATCAAACAGAAATTCAGTACTTGAAAAGTACAGTAACTAAAATTAGAGATGTGCAACAACAGATGTGAGCAGGCAGAAGTGAGCAGTCCTCAACACAAACAAGAGATCCTCGATAAGATGAACAGCTTATTTCAAATCAAGAACCATGTGAACCAGAAGGCAGTGAGATAATAAACATTAAGTGCTGACGGAAAAAATTTTCAACAACCCAGAATTTTGCATCCAGCAAAATTACTTATCAGAAATGAAGAAAAAATTCCTGTGGCTTCCAGCCAAATAAAAGATAGGCATATGAGCTGAACCTTTACATTACACAGACACACTACTTGGAGAGAACAATCATGGGAGAATAGAATGGCTATGTATGCACAGGGAGACAGCTTAGGGGACAGGAGTACATGGAGGGAAGGACACAGGGAAGAGGTATCCTTGGGGAGGAAGTTGAAGAGGAGCTGTTGCATTGTGGTAAACTGTAGTCAATGTCATGAGACAAAGTGTATGTGAGCTGCAGTACAGAAAGCGAATTTGCTCTGTGAACTTTCACCCGAATCACAATTAAAAAGAAATTAAAACATGCCCAGATAAATACTACGCAATCCTATGTAGAATCTGCAAACCAATGCATAACGTGGGTGAACTTGGAGGATGTTATGCTGAATGATGTAAGTCAATCACAGAAGGACAAATGTTGTATTAATCCACTACTGTAAAAACTCCAGGAAAAGTTTATACATGGAAGGAAACT